>NW_007377485.1:0-46452 GCF_000475195.1 Diaphorina citri | reverse complement strand
CAGGCGCAGGGGATCGGCAAACCTGCCATAATAAAGACGGACATGACCAAACCCATGCAATCATTCACCATAGCCATGGCTCGGAAAATTCTCCTCAAAACCAACAACCCCAAGGCTATCAGTCAACATTTCCTCCGAGAATTCAACCGACAGTTCAAACCTAACTGGCACTGTGTGGTGGGACATTGCTATGGGGCGTGCGTCTCCTTTCAGAAGGGATCCTTCATGTATTTATCCATGGGACCTTTCAGTATATTGCTCTTCAAAATACAGGACGAAGCTTTGTGAAATCATTTTAGGTACTCTTCTAAATATAGGATGGAGCTCTGTGAAACACGTCTCAATTGTTTGTTTGATAGTGGTTTTACGTCACTGTATAGGTGTATAGGTAAGGGACTATAAACAGAGCTGGCTGAGGGACTATAAACAGAGAGTAGATCAGCGTCTTGCTAGGGGACTATAAACAGGGAGTAGACTAGTTCAAATTTTCCTTATGCTATAGCAATAGCAAAGGTTGAGTGCGAAGGACATCCACTCGAAAAATTTTGTATAGCCAGAACTAGTTGGCCTCAAAGCGATCACTCTAAAGCTGATTGAGAGGCCGACAACAAACGCCGACCCTATATGAACATGGGAAAAGACGATGGAAAAGAAGAAGAAGAAGAAGAAGAAGAAGAAGAAGAAGAAGAAGAAGAAGAGTATAGGTAATACAATTTTATTATACGTTTTACGTCCCTGTATATTTAATTGACTAGGGTTTTTGGTAAATGGGATTTTACTTTCGGCGGCCAACTACTCACCTCTCCCAGTCCAAGTGGGAACGGTAAAAGCCAGCAGCAGGCGACTGCCCAGTTGGTCACCCATCCGGAACCAAATACTATCCATTGGGAGCTGGTGATTTGGTGCATTCAATTTGCTATTTCTACTGGCTTCAGAATCTTCAGATGTCATTAGTAAAACTCTCCAAGAGCAGGCACATGGTTCATAGACTACCTTTTGGCCCTGGTGCATCTTGACATTTTCGAGCATAACATGAGGTGAAGTATTATTGCCAGTGCAGCATATCATTCTCATGATTCTATGACACTATCTCTATGGAGAGGAGGTGTGACAATAGAATCAAATTCAGTGGTGTATTACAATTATTCCTTCATGTATTTATCCATGGGACCTTTCAGTATATTGCTCTTCAAAATACAGGACGAAGCTTTGTGAAATCATTTTAGGTACTCTTATTGTAATATAGGATGGAGCTCTGTGAAACACGTCTCAATTGTTTGTTTGATAGTGGTTTTACGTCACTGCTATAAACAGAGAGTAGATCAGCGTCTTGCTAGGGGACTATAAACAGGGAGTAGACTAGTCCAAATTTTCCTTATGCTATAGCAATAGCAAAGGTTGGGTGCGAAGGGTATCCACTCGGAAAATTTTGTTTAGCCAAAACCAGTTGGCCTCAAAGCGATCACTCTAGAGCTGATTGAGAGGTCGACAACAAACGCCGACCCCATCTGAACATGGGAAAATGCGAAGGAAAAGAAGAAGAAGAAGAAGAAGAAGAAGAAGAAGAAGAAGAGTATAGGTAATACAATTACGTTTTACGTCCCTGTATATTTAATTGACTAGGGTTTTTGGTAAAGGGGATTTTACTTTCGGCGGCAAACTACTCACCTCTCCCAGTCCAAGTGGGAACGGTAAAAGCCAGCAGCAGGCGACTGCCCAGTTGGTCACCCACCCGGAACCAAATACTATCCATTGGGAGCTGTTGATTTGTTGCATTCAATTTGCTATTTCCACTGGCTACAGAATCTTCAGATGTCATTAGCTCATTAGTAAAGCTCTCCAAGAGCAGCTACATGGTTCATAGACTACCTTTTGGCCTTGGTACATCTTGACATTTTTGAGCATAACATGACGTGAAGTATTATTACCACTGCAGCATATCATTCTGTTGATTCTATGACACTATCTCTATGGAGAGGAGGTGTGACAATAGAATCAAATTCAGTGGTGTATTACAATTACCTACCTCGGTGGTGTAGTGGTCAAGGCGCTCGCCTGATAAACAGGAGGGCTTGGGTTCAATCCCAGCCGAGGTATGGAATTTTATCCTCAATATAATTGGAGAATTTGACCACAAGAATAGTAGTAGCCTACTGCTGGAGTAAAGGGACTTTACAGTCCTATGCGAGCAGTATACAAATAAGCACTATTATTATTACTTTAGTATTAGAAAGTAATGATTTTAACTGATGTATTACATGATGACTGTTGCCAAGGACTTTCTCGTTGCCCTCTTGGATCAATAAAGAAGCATTATTTTTCACAGTTTATTGCTGCCAAAAGGGATGGATCTTCGCAAAATGACTTTTCCCCGATGCATTTCAAAGGGATTTTTTCCTCCAATCTACTTTTCCTCTCAATACATATCAAAGGGATTTTTCTCCACTGACTTTTTCCCCGCCATGCATTTCCACGGGTGTCCGCCACTATTTCCCCTACACCATGACAGGTTTAGATTGAGTTGGGAATTATCCCGGGTCTCCCAACACCTCTGCCAGATCCTAGCTCGTTTTTAATTGGATCCTGCTCCTGAATGTGACGTGCATAAACTTTGCCTGGAAGGACAAGGTGAAGAAAAGTTTTGCGAAAAATAATAATGAAAGAGGTGTTGAAGTTGAAACAAATGAGATGGACATTTCTCAGACTATTGTTTTGGTAGGTTTTGTTTTGTAATTTAGTGCTGGTCCGGACGAGTTTGACGTCAGAGATTGCCATTTGCAATGAAAAAAGCTCTTTGGACAAGATTGAATTTGGTTGCATTCAAGTGTAGGTAAAATCAGGTGAAATCAACATTGTACTTTGGATTACTTTAAGCTATCTTCTTGCAAAATAATAAATTATTTCTCTTCCTACTATACTACATTCCCATCTATTTCATCACCACATACGTAGATAGATAGAGATAGATACTATGTAGACCTCGTGGGAAAGAGAGAGAGAGAGAGAGAGAGAGAGAGAGAGAGAGAGAGAGAAAGACAGAGAGAAATGAGCGAAAGAGAGAGAAATGAAAGCCAGAAAAGGAGAGAAGGACTATTTATTTTTGCGCAAAGGTTTATTGAACCGACAATACATGTTTGATGATAAGTTATAATGAAAAAAAAAAAAAAAAAAAAAAACGCTGAACTGATCGCTTTGAAAAGCTTTTTCAAGTTGAAGCGTTGAAGGTATGAAGGTAAAGTTTGAATTGAGAGAGAGGAGGAAGAAGAGGAGGGAAAAGAGGAAGAAGAGAAGGAGTAGAGAGAAGAGAAAAGGGAAAAGGAGGAAATGTTACAGCATTTATTTTACATTACCATGCTTCTTGACTTATGTTGAAGATTCAATTGAATAATTTACAATCAATTTAGACTTAGAGTAGGCAGGTACTTAGCTGGGGCCTTTGTCGGTCTTCTATGCTTCTAATGCGTTTTTAGAGACTTTCATAATTTTAAAAGTCTCTTGAAGAGCCTATTTCGACTCAAATACTTATGTATTTTCGAATCAAATGCTTTCAAGTCCAATTCAGTGTCCAAACACTCCAAACGAGTCCAAAAATCCCAGTACAGTCTACCAACTACCAACGTTCTTAAATTAGCCAAAATATGTTGAGAATTAGCCAGTATTTTGCACTAATGAATGGTCGGATAGTACTTACATGTACATATTTTATAGACATTCTATTTTTTAGCGAATTTTATCTCATGTGAGGAGTGAATTTTAAAAACGATGATAAGTGCAGAGGAAGATGGAGAAAAAAATGAAACATATGAGATGAAAATGCGTTAGAAAAACGTAGAGAGAGAGAGAGAGAGAAATGGAAGGATGAAGAGAAAAAGAAATCATACAAGCAATCATTAAAAAGAGGAAGAGAAAAGAGATAGAATCAAAAGAATGAAAATAAAATGTAGCAGGAGAGAGATGGATAGAGAAAGGGAGAAATATATTAGAGAGAAAGATGGGAGGGAGAGAAAGAGATTGGGGAGAGATGAAGAGAGCGTGAGAGAGCTTTAAACCATCAGGATATTGTTCTTTGTTTTTTATCATTGTTCTTCAAACCGGAGGGAATTTTCATGAGAAAGAATGAAAAGACGAGGAAGAAGAAGAAGAAGAAGAAAAAGAGGAGGAGGAGGAGGAGGAGAAGAAGAAGGAGAAGTGGTGAAAACAGGAGGAAAAAAAAGAGAGAGAAGAAAATAAAGCAGTATTGGGGAATAGAGCAGGAAAGAAGAAAGAAGCAGAAGTAGGAGAGGAAGAAAAAGAGGAACAATAAGAAGAGAGAAAGAGAGGAACAAGGAGAGGAACAATAACAAGAATAGGGTGAATGATTAAAATTCAGAGAGAAAGAGGGGAGAGAGAGAGAGAGAGAGAGAGAGAGAGAGAGAGAGAGAGAGAGAGAGAAAGAGCGTGAGAGAGCTTTAAACCATCAGGATATTGTTCTTTGTTTTTTTTATCATTGTTCTTCAAACCGGAGGGAATTTTCATGAGAAAGAATGAAAGAGGAGGAAGAAGAAAAAGGATAAGAGGAAGAAGAAGAAGAAGAAGAGGAGGAGGAGGAGGAGGAGGAAGAAGAAGAGTAGGATGATGAAGAAGAAACAGAAGTGGTGAAAAGAGGAGGAAGAAAAAGAGAGAGGAGAAAATAAAGAAGTATTGGAGAACAGAGCAGGAAAGAAGGAAGAAGCAGGAGTAGGAGAGGAAGAAAAAGAGGAACAATAAGAAGAGAGAAAGAGAGGAACAATAACAAGAATAGGGTGAATGGGGGAAAAGAAGAAAATAAATCATTATCAGGAGGAGAGAGCATAGATAAAAGAAGAGAAAGAGAGAAAGTAGGTAGAGATGGAACAAAAAGATATTGCACAATGCAGAAAAAAATCGCTAAAATTGAAAGGTCAAAAATTGAGGACTGACGTTTCTCTTGACGTCTTTCTCCTATCTCTTTGAGTAAAAATCGACACGTGGTGACACAAAGCAGAAAAGTACCAAAAGCTCTCTCTTCCTTCCCTCTCCAATCTTTCTCTCCCTTCTTTTCTATTTCTATAAGTTCAGATTGTACCACATTGAATAGGAAATTAGAATAAGTTTCATTTTCCATTCTGTTGTACTTTTTGGCAAGAGAGACGTCTCGTTGCCTGAAATTTGAAATACGTCCACACCTTTTTCCCCCCTTTCCATCACAATTCTCCAGTCGATCAGGCGAGTTTCAGGCAATGTCGATCGGCTTTGCTCGACTGTAAAGCTGTGTCCACACATAAGACGTCGATCGACCAGGAGAATCTGTGTTGACGAAGCAGTGTGGATGGTACCAGTCATCGATCGATGCGACGGCCGTCGACCTAGTGTGGACACAGCTCAATGTGTAAGACGTACCTATATGGAAACCACACACTATTACCCTAGAAAACTGCCTTCTCAGTATGTCTGACTACACCCTAGTCCCAGTAGAATGGAACAGTATTGATTGGAGTAATTGGAGCATCCATAGATGTTCCAGAAATTTCCATCCACCCTGTTTTTAGTCCCTTTCCTTTATTATTACAATAGTAATAAAAAGGTATAAGGGACGGACTATTGTATTCGCTTCGGTGTCTGTCACTCTGTCGGTCGCATTATATTGGGAACAAGCTGGGTCCGTCCCTCCGGGAATTTTTTAGCCCGCAGTTTATTCGATCGTGATTAGAGTCTGTCTGTCTGTTCCCATAGAAGGACTTATCCAAACCTGGTCGACCTAGGTATATATCAAATTAAAGGTCTTTTTACCAGGAACACGAAAATGGTGGTGCAAATTTTGTCCAGAAAACCATAAAGCCAAAAATCCAAAAAAACTGGTTTTTGGGGTATTTTTTTTCACATTTTCTCACACAAATGAGCTCTGATCTCGAAATTTGTCGCGATGACCTATGAACTCAAAGCGAGAAAGTTTTAGATAACATTTCAGTCGATCATTTAAGACCGGTTTTAGCGTTACCTATGTTAAGCTACGCCGAGGAAGGCCAATAAATGGATGGGTGACTTAAACATTTTATTGGGAATAAAGGGAGAACGGGCTCTAGTCTTGATTTTAAATCATTACGTGAAAGTAAAATCAAAAAATCAAATCAAGAATGATAATAAACTGAATATTAAACAAATTAGGTAGGTACATAGGTACTGATTTTCTCTAATCACGATCGAATAAACTACGGGCTAAAAAATTCCCGGAGGGACGGACCCAGCTTGTTAAATTACAGTGTTCCCAATTAGGCACGATACGATTTTTTTCTTCGAACGACAAGTGTCACAAGTGGGAACGGGCCTTAAAAGACACAAAAGTACCTAGATCAAGTTTTTAACAATTTTTTTTTTTCTCTCTCTCTCTCTCTCTCTCTCTCTCTCTCTCTCTCTCTCTCTCTCTCTCTCTCTCTCTCTCTCTCTCTCTGAGTTCTGGCAAGGCATGGGGTATTGTTTTTGTTTAATGTGCATAATGTCTCTGTCTCCGAGGGAAAGTTTTCAGTAATTAAGTTTGTCAACTTGTTTTGCATTGTCTATACGGGTGCGGGTATACGGTTAGCCAGAACTTCGTTCTTCATCTTGATGGCTATCAGGGCCTTTCACAGCTTAAATGGGCTCCTCGAAGTCTGGGGCCTAACTTCAATAATGTGTCCCTACTGATAACAATTTTTTACAATACAAAAATGGAATCGAGTTTTGGACAAATTATGTAGGTACCTTATTTTTTTAGTCGTGTTTTTTTTTTTCTTTTCTAGTTATGGTTTGAAAGCCTGGGGTCGTGGCAAGTTGGACCGAATCCACCCCTTGTCAACGATCCTGCTTCCAAAGTACGGATTTCAATTTTCCTTTTCTTTCTGTTTCTTTTCCACGAGTTTCGTCTTTTCCAAGTTGCATGTTATTTAGATATTGTCATATCATGGGTAGGTATGTTTTATAACACCCTGTGTAGATAGTTTTATTAATATTGAGATAATTACTTTGTTTTAAATTATTTATCTCTATCAAATAATATCCATAGGTATACATATTTAACAGATGTTTGAAAATCTATAATCAAGTAGGTAACCTTATTTAATTGATTTGAGGAATACTGATATTTCCAATGAAACAAAATTCAAATCAAAAGTTCATAAACTTTACAACCCCATCAATCTTCTAATTTCTATTGGCAGATAGAACATTGTTATTATTGAAGCTAGTGAATAACTATCGCCATTTTGGAAGTCTAATTAACTTCAGAATACAAATTATTTTGCTATTCCAAAAATAATACTAGGTAGGTACTGGAAAAAATGCTCCGGGCAATTCATTACTTTTTTTGTTTAATTTGAGTTAATTAAATTAAATTAATTTGCTGAAAGCCAGAAGAGCATTAAAAAAAAAAAAAACTCACAGTTTGGTTTGGAGCGAACAAAAATGGAATGTAATGAAAAAATTATCATTATTATCATGACAAATACCTACCTACTTATTTTCAGAATACCATCCTAGTGTAGGTTGAACTAGCTATTATTGTAATTTTTTTCTGACGAAGCAGAGACGAATGAACCAGTGCTTCGGGGCATAAATAAGATGGCGGATGCAGAGATGAACAAGTTGAAACGAAACTTGGTGTTGTTTGAACGCTAATGCCTTGGACACGTGTAAAGTGTCCATAGGTGCTACACTGACCATAGGTGCTACACTCACCCTATGTAGGTACTTACAATATTCCTCTAGGTAAGGCCAGATTAGTTCTAGATTTATTTTTATCAGGAGATAGGTATCTGTAGGTATTTCAACATTTTTTACATTTCGCCAACAACAGACAACTACTAGAATCTTTGAAGTTAAATAATATTGCTCTTCGTTCTTCAGCTCATCTCGGAAAAGTTAGAAGGGACACAGGGTTGAAAAGTTCCCTTCGAGAGTCCCTAACTAAAATCCCTAGTGGTCAAACACATACGGCCATCTTGAAAAACCTGTGGAAACTTTTTTTCCGAATATAATCAAAGCAAAAGATTATTTCCAACTTTTCATTGAGAGATATTTTGAATTTTTTTCCCTTTATCATCAAAGGAAAACTTAATGTATTCAAGTCAGACTGATTCCTTTGCTTTGGAACGTGGCATTCCATCTTGGAAAGAACAAGAAAGATTTGGAAAAGTTCTGTGAATATTTTTTTACCTCTTTGAAATTATTGACAAGTAATAGTCGTCGATCCTCATTTCACATTCTTAGGCCCTTCTTTTTCCCTCCCTATTTCCTCTCTCTCTCTCGCTCGGAACGTGGCATTCCATCTTGGAAAGAACAAGAAAGATTTGGAAAAGTTCTGTGAATATTTTTTTACCTCTTTGAAATTATTGACAAGTTATACTCGTCGATCCTCATTTCACATTCTTAGGCCCTTCTTTCTCCCTCCCTATTTCCTCTCTCTCTCGCTCGCTGTTTTTCCATCCTTCCTTACCCTTTTTCTATCTCTGTCCCTCCCTTCCTCTCTCTCCTTCTTGAGGTATTTTATCTCTTTCTTTCTCTACCCTCTAATAGATCAGTTGCGCTTACTTGGGTGTTGTTTCAAAGTCATAGCGCAGGAAAAATGAGGACCAACGGTATTTTTCTTTTTCTTCTACGACTTCTAGATACCGAGATAAATCGATTTTAAAAATACCGGTAAATCGTGAACTTTGATGTCACGGCAGGCGAAGACGTCACATCAAATGTGCCGAGCAAAGCTCCCTCGCAGGCAACGCATTAATGTGTTTGTGCGCATAAGTTTCTGCGCAGTTCTTTCTGCTCCTCTATCTTCTTCTCTCTCCCCCTCCCCCTCACTATATCGGGTTAATAGTGATGACATTTGGGGCAACTTTTTCTTTCTTCTCCCCCCTGAATAAAAGTTTGACTAAGAGTTGATGGATACAACATCTGATACGGGTGCGGGTATACGGTTAGCCAGAACTTCGTTCTTCATCTTGATGGCTATCAGGGCCTTTCACAGCTTAAATGGGCTCCTCGAGGTCCGGGGCCTAACTTCAATAATGTGCCCCTACTGTACTGAAAACAATTTTTTACAATACAAAAATAGAACCTTATTTTTTTAGTCGTCTGTTTTTTTTTTTTTCTAGTTATGGTTTGAAAACCTGGGGTCGTGGCAAGTTGGACCGAATCCACCCCTTGTCTCCGATCCTGCTTCCAGTAACCTACCTACATAAAGTTAGTTTTGAAAGTAGTACAGGTAAAGTTAATATTTTGTAAGGAGTTGGTAGATATTTATGTAGGTAGGTAGGTACCTACGTAGGTATACATAGTTAGTGGAATAAAAAATGGAAAACTATAACTATCATTCCAACGCAGAACTTTAATACCTACCTTAGGAAAACTAATAATTTCCCACCTTAATCTGAAGCAATATTTTATCTCTTGCCTCGTATTTCTTGCTATCATAAGTGTTATGAATTTTATTGCTCCTTCTTTCCTTTTATTTCTTCTCAGTCCCATGTTTTAACTCTTTGTAATATCTATCTTAACTTGTTCTTATTTATGTTTTTGAATGCTAAAGTTAAACATGATCCAAGGATCCTTTTCAGTTCTATCATGACTTTGAATATTCTTCTTGTGGTGCTTATCCATTTCGGATATTTGCAATCATAGCTGTCTTCACTTGGCTGGTTGTGGTACTGAACAATTCATTGGACCTTTTCTGATACCATGTCATCAGGTTCTGCAACTTGGACTTACAAGGAGGTAATGAAAAATCTAAATAATTGAAAAGGTAGGAGTAGCTTAGTAAGGAGAAGTTAGACATTATTAAAGTCGTAGGAAAGAAGAAAAGAGCAAATAATGAGAAAAAGGAAAAAAACATCGAAAATGTTAATGATAATAGGAACAAACTGAAAATTTAAACAAAATCAAAAATGCTAAAGAGCTCTTTGTAAATTATTTACGTTTTGGCTTTTGTCGTTACTGTCGTTTACAAAATACAGGATGCTTTGTAAAACAAATAGTCATATAGGTATATGTTTTATCCAGATATTACCTAAAGCAGTTTTTTCTGTGCCTATAAAGGAACCATTAACTTCCAGATCAGAAGTCTATTGGGCTAATAACAGTAACAACCGCAACGATGTTAAATCACGATGATTTAACAATCATCCTATAGGAAGGAAAGTAATGTAATCGGGTCAAATTTTCGATGGTCAGTTTTTAGTGCCAAAACACGTTTTGAGGTCCCTGGAGCCATAATACAAAGTTTCAGCCATTGGTCCGTGTGTGTGTCTGTCTGTAAACAAAATATCTCGAGAACGGTAAGAGCTAGACTTGAATTTTGGTATGTACCTAGTTTACAAATGTGACAAGGATGTAACACGTTTGGTTGAAATTGGTGCTCCGGTTGGCGGTATTTTCACCGCTTTTTGGCGGGTTTCGACCGTTTTTTGGCGGTTTTCGTCTATACCGACTAAAGACTAAACCGTTAAAGATATTGTAAAAGTTAGGGTAGAAGAACACCCAAATAAGCATCATTAAATAGGATAAGGAAAGTCTTGTGATGTTCACACCAGATTTTTTTTTTCTTCTTCTCTCTCAATTCTACCCTTTTCTTTTGTCTGGCTGTCTATCTTCTCTCTCTCTCTCTCTCTCTCTCTCCCTTCCTCTCTCTATTGGAAGAACAAATGAACAATTGAGCAAGATCTCTCAAAGATTGTAAAAGTTAGGGTAGAAGAACACCCAAATAAGCATCATTAAATAGGATAAGGAAAGTCTTGTGATGTTCACACCAGATTTTTTTGCTTCTCTCTCAAGTCTACCCTTTTCTTTTGTCTGGCTGTCTATCTTTTCTCTCTCTCTCTCTCTCTCTCTCTCTTTCTCTCTCTCTCTCCTTCCTCTCTCTATTGGAAGAACAAATGAACAATTGAGCAAGATCTCTCAAACATAATAAAGAATTGATAGAATCCTCCTCCCCTTAAGTTGCACTTTAAGTGGTAAACTATTCAAATGATTATGAGACACCTTGTATCAATATAAAATATTATAAAAATCAACTCCCAACCAATTCCATGTTCTTCAGAATCCCCCTGTTGTCTACTTGCTGGATTAAAGTCTCCTGTGTTTTCTTTAATTTCCGAACAAATACTTCCTGATTGTTCGAGTGTTTCCATTTTCTAATCCTAATCGCAATAGAAATTGTTTTCCTTTGTTTGCAAAAGTGTAAACAACAATAAACAAATAAATCGATTGTTTGTAGGTACTTGGTACATTTGTTGAATTAAACAATGATTTCGAAAAGAAATTATTTGAACTTCACTTTGGATGATTTTTTTACTTTGGTGCATTTGAAAGGTCTCTTCCTTGGAGCCTCCACAGCACAGGCTCTTTTTTTGGAGTAAGATTTTGAGAACCTTTGTAATACATAATAATTTATCATTCTTCCTAATAGCCTAATACGTAGAATTCAACAGAAGAAGGCACTGACCCTATTACCGATTTATTGGGAGTGGCCACATTACCACCTTCTACCCTATCTACGTAGATCTCGGAAGGTACCTGAACTGAGAGCTATTGTTTTTACAAAAGTAAGACACTCGTCGCGAAAACAAAGGACATCAGGTGACAGAACTTTCCAAGTTTTTCAACATTCAGGTTGTTGCGTTTCGAAATAAAAATGAAATAATGAAATTAATTTAAATAACTTTCCCTTGTAATAAGACGAAGGAGTAGGGGGAGAAGGAGAAGGAGAAGGAAGAGTCGCTCGCTCGCTCGCTGTTTTTCCATCCTTCCTTACCCTTTTTCTATCTCTGTCCCTCCCTTCCTCTCTCTCCTTCTTGAGGTATTTCATCTCTTTCTTTCTCTACCCTCTAATAGATCAGTTGCGCTTACTTGGGTGAGAAGGAAGAGGAGGAGGAGGAGGAGGAGAAAACTAATTCTGTTTCACTGTAGACGTAGATACTCGGGGTGTCACATTCTGCTGAGATAACAATTGGAAAACATACAACTTTAGTTCGAAACAAACTTATAATAAGGCATTTGAAAAACAATTCCCAGGTGACTGGGTGCCTCTGATATTTTGGTTCCAAAAGGTATGTACCTACGGAGGAAAAACTTATACCTAGAGGGCCTTTGTGAGGTTATACCTACCTACTGAAATTTCACTTAGAGGAAAATAAGCATCCGCTATTAGGAGTGTCCGTTATTTGGAGGGTCTCCCATATAGGCACCTCTCTCCTTACCATTGTTAGTATAGTATGCTTCCTCCTTACCACTGTAAATATAGTTACCTTGTATTGTAGTATGCTAGTACACCTTGTTTATAGTATGCCTATACTCCGTTATGTTGTCCTTTTAAAATTTCCTCTTTGTTCATTGTAGAGGGTTTTCCAAGGAAATGCTATGGGAGTTAGACGAAAATATGTAAGTACGTACGTATATGTTCAAATGCTTACAATAAAATGTGTTGCTCAAGAGTCTTGAATTAATGGATTTGGCGAAATTGGGACATTAGAATGGTTGGACAAAGGTTTCGCTTGAAAGACCTTGCATTGTGAGTGAGACTTATGGTAAATAGTCTTATGGCCTTGTGAGTCCAAAAATATTACCACCTAATCGAAGTCATCTATACTAATGAAATCTGACAAATTTCAAGGTATATATTTCGTATCTCCTTCTTCTTCGCCTTTTTCCGACGGGGTCGGCGTTTTTCGTGAGCCTCTCAATCAGCCCTAACTATATGGTGATTGGTTTGGGCTGACATAATTGCTTACTCAGAGGGTCCTCGACTTCACGGACCAGCCTTCTCCAGTATGTCTGTCCTATAAATATGATAGTCTGCCAGTCCTGTCTTATTTCAGGACATTGAAGTTCTCATGACATCTAACGAATTTCTATTAGAAAACTCCGTCTCACACGCGCCTCCTCTTTGGTATAAAATAATACAATTATTTAATATAACACATACCGACACTGTTTACATTAATACACACTTAGACGGATTATTTGTATGTGAAAGGCTGGGTAGAATTCATTTGTATTCACTTTGCATAATTTTGTACAAATATATCCACGCACACGATATCTCCATATCTCTCCGACAACCTTTTTGTCAATTCCTAGAGACAACGTACACATTGTGTTTGTAATTTTAACATCTCCACCAATTCCTTGAGAAAACGTACACATTATGTTTGTAATTTTAACATCTCCACCAATTCCTTGAGAAAGCGTACACATTATGTTTGTAATTTTAACATCTTCACCAATTCCTAGAGACAACGTACACATTGTGTTTGTAACTTTGACATCTCCACCAATTCCTGGAAATAGCGTCAATTCCTAGAGACAACGTACACATTGTGTTTGTAATTTTAACATCTCCACCAATTCCTTGAGAAAACGTACACATTATGTTTGTAATCTTAACATCTTCACCAATTCCTAGAGACAACGTACACATTGTGTTTGTAACACTACACACAATTACATATGTTTGTAATTCTGACACACCCACCAATTTCTTTGAAACTACAGAGAACTCAGCACTTCCCCACTAACAAATTTCATTAATCTTTAGCTCTTTCTTTTTACATACTAAACCAAAAGAACTTTCGACTTTATCTGGAAATGGACTTGAAGTTTTTATTTATAAAAGTTTTCTTTAAGAAATTTAATGCTTCTTTTTGGGGTGCATAAATAAACACTACTTTATTCGATCAGAGAGGACTTCATTTGTGCTCTTGTGAATGTTTATACTGAGGGACTTTTTCTTAACATGAAAATATTTACAATATTTACATAAGAAAGTTGATTTTCTTCTACGTGCATGTGCTATGCTTACATGTAGCTCGGAACTTTGAACCTACCTAACAATGGAAGATATTCATTTGATAAATAAACACTACTTTATTCGATCAGAGAGGACTTCATTTGTGCTCTTGTGAATGTTTATACTGAGGGACTTTTTCTTAACATGAATATTTACAATATTTACATAAGAAAGTTGATTTTCTTCTTCTTTTCTTTCTTCCGAGCTACATGTGCTATGCTTACATGTAGCTCGGAACTTTGAACCTACCTAACAATGGAAGATATTCATTTGGGTAAAACATTTGAAGATCGAGTCCCATGTAAAATCTTGCGGAAAATACAAATCGGATGTCGAAATTGTAAAAAGGTACGTATAGGCATTAGGTAGTATCACAAAAGGTCGAAAATTCAATTTCAATTTTCCTTTAAAAAAAAATAATCAAAACAGTTATTGACGTCATATCTTTATTATGATATGATAGGTACTTTTTATATTCATTTGGGTAAAACATTTGAAGATCGAGTCCCATGTAAAATCTTGCGGAAAATACAAATCGGATGTCGAAATTGTAAAAAGGTAGCATCACAAAAGGTCGAAAATTCATTTTCAATTTGCCTTTCAGAAAAATAATCAAAACAGTTATTGACGTCATATCTTTATTATGATATGATACGTACTTTTTTTACTGTAGTCTACTAAATAAATAGTATTTTTATGAAAAGGAAAAAAAAAAAAAAAAAATAGGTTCTAACCTACCTACATAAAGTTAGTTTTGAAAGTAGTACAGGTAAAGTTAATATTTTGTAAGGAGTTGGTAGATATTTATGTAGGTAGGTGGGTACCTACGTAGGTATACGTAGTTAGTGGAATAAAAAATGGAAAACTATAACTATCATTCTAGCTCAGAACTTTAATACCTCAGGAAAACTAATAATTTCCCACCTTAATCTGAAGCAATATTTTATCTCTTGCCTCGTATTTCTTGCTATCATAAGTGTTATGAATTTTATTGCTTCTTCTTTCCTTTTATTTCTTCTCAGTCCCATGTTTTAACTCTTTGGAATATCTATCTTAACTTGTTCTTATTTCTGTTTTTGAATGTTAAAGTTGAACATGATACAAGGATCCTTTTCAGTTCTATCATGACTTTGAATATTCTTCTTGTGGTGCTTATCCATTTCGGATATTTGCAATCATAGCTGTCTTCACTTGGCTGGTTGTGCTACTGAACAATTCATTGGACCTTTTCTGATAGGTACCGTGTCATCAGGTTCTGCAACTTGGACTTAGAAGGAGGTAATGAAAAATGTAAATAATTGAAAAGGTAGGAGTAGCTTAGTAAGGAGAAGTTAGACATTATTAAAGTCGTAGGAAGGAAGAAAAGAGCAAATAATGAGAATAAGGAAAAAAACATCGAAAATGTTAATGATAATAGGAACAAACTGAAAATTTAAACAAAATCAAAAATGCTAAAGAGCTCTTAGTAAATTATTTACGTTTTGGCTTTCGTCGTTACTGTCGTTTACAAAATACAGGATGTTTTGTAAAACAAATAGTCATATAGGTATATGTTTTACCCAGATATTACCTAAAGCAGATTTTTCTGTGCCTATAAAGAGTATAAAGGAACCATTAACTTACAGATCAGAAGTCTATTGCGCTAATAACAGTAACAACCACAACGATGTTAAATCACGCTGACTAACAATTGAGACCAAAAGATCCTTAAAGCGATTTTTCTTATTTGTGAGACACCTTGTATCAATATAAAATATTATAAAAATCAACTCCCAACCAATTCCATGTTCTTCAGAATCCCCCTGTTGTCTACTTGCAGGATTAAAGTCTCCTGTGTTTTCTTTAATTTCCGAACAAATACATCCTGATTGTTCGAGTGTTTCCATTCTCTAATCGCAATAGAAATTGTTTTCCTTTGTTTGCAAAAATGTAAACAACAATAAACAAATAAATAGATTGTTTGTAGGTAGGTACTTGGTACATTTGTTGAATTAAACAATGATTTCGAAAAGAAATTATTAGAACTTGAACTTCACTTTGGATGATTTTTTTTTACTTTGGTGCATTTAAAAGGTCTCTTCCTCACAGCCTCCAATACAGGCTCTTTTTTTGGACTCAGCTTTTGAGGATCTTTATAATACATAATTTAGTATGCCTAATAGCCCAATAGGTACGTAGAATTCAACAGAGGGAGGCACTGGCCATACTACCGATTTATTGGGGGTGGGCATATTTTACCGTCTACTCTACCTGTGTCTCGGAAAGTACCTGAACTGAGAGCTATTGTTATTACAAACTAAGACACTCGTCTCAAAAACAAAGGACATGAGGTGACAGAACTTTCCAAGTTTTTCAACATTCAGATTGTTGCGTTTCGAAATAAAAATGAAATAATGAAATTAATTTAAATAACTTTCCCCTGTAATAAGACGAAGACGAAGGAGTAGGAGAAGAAGGAGAAGGAAACCTTTTTGTGATAAATTGCGAGTCCGTAATGAATCCAACTTATAGGATTAGGTGTAGGTACGGATTGACCCAAATTTGGATCTACAACAATTATTCCTCAAAGCCCTGGACTTTTTGGGTAATAACATTACATTATTATTCATTACACCCGATTCGAAATTTTAGTGTCTTATGATGTCAAGACACAAGACAATAAACCTTTTTGTGATAAATTGCGAGTCCGTAATGAATCCAACTTATAGGATTAGGTGTAGGTACGGATTGACCCAAATTTGGATCTAAAATAATTCCTCAAAGCCCTGGACTTTTTGGGTAAAAACATTACATTATTATTCATTACACCCGATTCGAAATTTTAGTGTCTTAAGCAGCGCGCAGACTGATCAATCTGATCATACACTTCCAACACTTCAGACATTTCCGACAAATTTTGTATTTTGCTTCCTATGTTAAGTAATGGTAGGAGAAGGAAGAGGAGGAGGAGGAGGAGAAAACTAATTCTGTTTCACTGTAGACGTAGATACTCGGGGTGTCACATTCTGCTGAGATATAACAATGGCAAAACATACAACTTTAGTTCGAAACAAACTTATAATAAGGCATTTGAAAAACAATTCCAGGTGACTGGGTGCCTCTGATATTTTGGTTCCAAAAGGTATGTATACCTACGGAGGAAAAACTTATACCTAAAGGGCCTTTGTGAGGTTATACCTAACCTACTGAAATTTCATTTAGAGGAAAATAAGCATCCGCTATTAGGAGTGTCCGTTATTTGGAGGGTCTCCCATAAAAAAATCCCTCCGTTCTCCAAAAATGTCCGATATATAGAGAAGATTTCACTGCACCTTGATTGAATTTTGTTCTTCATTCCGTTATGCGATGTAAATTAAAGCACAAATCTCTAATATTTTGGGTATGCTTAGTCAAATTTGCCGAAAGGTCACACTGTCAGCAAACAAGCTATCAGTATTTATAGTAGAGTCTTATTATTGGTACACCCTGTAAAGAAATAATGATAGACAACACAAATGGATAGTAATTTATATAGCATACCTCTATTTTTTTCATAGAAAAAAGTTTGTTCCAGCATTGACTATTTCTTTCTCTCTCTCCCTCTTTCTTTCTCTCTCCCTCTCAATCTACTCCTTTCTTTTTTCTCTCTTCTCTCTCATTCTCCCTGAGTGGCGGAATGCTGTCACTCTTACTTTGTGTTTTCAACTAAACTTTCCTACATAGGGGAAGAAAGGAGTGAGTGAGACACACAGAGAGAGAGAGAGTGAGTGGGAGAGAGAGAACAGAGAGGGAGGAAGACAGTTCTAACCTTGTAACATGGTAGAGTGAAAGACAGAAATAGTTATTGACTATTGTTCTATCATCAGTAGGGATGTAACTGAACAATACAGCTAAAGTTGCATAGGGACGTGCTTTATTTTTGTTTTTAATTAAATTAGGTTACAAATCTGAAATAACACAACTTTTTTTTTGCATAGAATCGTGACTAGATATATGGCTTGTGAATGCTCCGCCATTAATTCAGTCAGATTTTTTTCGTCGACTTCAATTATAATTATGTATCTTACTGCTTTTTGATGGATGTGTTATATTTATAGGATTGACTATTGTTCTATCATCAGTAGGGATGTAACTGAACAATACAGCTAAAGTTGCATAGGGACGTGCTTTATTTTTGTTTTTAATTGAATTAGGTTACAAATCTGGAATATCACAACTTTTTGCATAGAATCGTGACTAGATATATGGCTTGTGAATGCTCCGCCATTAATTCAGTCAGATTTTTTTCGTCGACTTCAATTATATCTTACTGCTTTTTGATGGATGTGTAGATAATAAGAATAACCTGAATAACTAATTATTAAATATAGGATGTTTAATGTAAACTTCATCAACAATAAACTCAAAAAGAATGTGTCTACCTGGCATGTATTAGGGGCACTTACCACATCAGAGGTTCCTCAAGGGGCGGGGCGGAAAAAGGTCAAACCCGTCCCGTCCGCTGCTCTGATTTTAATAATGTTTTTAAATAATGCATCCTGGAACCAGGAAGAGAGAAAGAAAAGTTTATAAAAATCCGGAAAAAATACAAGTAAATAACAGCGAAGACGGGACAGGAAGAACTTGGAGAGGGGGAGGGAGAGCTTAATAAGAAATTTATGTAATTTTAGTCGCTAGTTGCCCTTTAAACATACAAAATGAAAAGCCCCAGGTGGCACATAAATCATTTTCTCAAAAATTAGCCTGGCTACAAGCTAATGCTGGGAACTTACCTTTGGCTTCGTTGTGTTTATTATTTATTAGTGTCCCCCTTTTGTGTGTTTTGGGGTTTAGTTTAAGGGAAAAATATTGATTTAGACAGAAAACCTGTGGGGTGGAGACTTTGTAATGGAGAGGGTACTTTTCGGGCAGGTGTTTGAGGACTTTCTGTGAAATCGTAGGTCAGGATTTCGCACTTTTTTTTCAAATGCCATTTCTTGTCTAATAATAATATTGAGAGAGCTACAAAGTGAGTCAGTCACCACAGTGGAAACAGCCTTAACGAGAATTTAATGCAACGCTCCAGAAAGACTTTTGTGTGTTTTGGGGTTTAGTTTAAGGGAAAAATATTGATTTAGACAGAAAACCTGTGGGGTGGAGACTTTGTAATGGAGAGGGTATTTTTCGGGCAGGTGTTTGAGGACTTTCCTGTAAAATCGTAGGTCAGGATTTTACACCTTTCTTTCAAACGGCATTGCTTGTCTAATAAAAAGCCATATTGAGAGCGCTACAAAGTGAGTCAGTCACCACAGTGGAAACAGCCCTAACGAGAATTTAATGCAACGCTCCAGAAAGAAGCTGAATCCTTAAGGACTTAATTCGTATAAAATCCTCTTTGAGCTATTGTATACATAGGAGTTCAAATATTAATCCCTTGAAGCTACATTTTACTCAAAGATTCGAGTTTGTAGACAGAGTTTGCAGAAATTAGAAAAATAATTCATAAGCACCCGGATTCGAAATTGAACAGATTCAAAGTTATGTCAAAAGCTTAGAGAAGGTTTTACCTAGGTAACTTTCTTCGAGCTAATTTAACTTTGTAGAGTGCTTAGAGATAGATATAGGTAGGTATGTAAGTAAAAGCTTATAGGTAGTTTTTTCTGAAAATTCTGAGTGACATCAATTTTGATTTTAGAGGCATGCATTCATTGGATGGTACCCAAAAATTATCTACCATCATTTTGTTGCCGGATCAATATGAAAACTAGGTTGCTGATTGATTTTTCACAGACAGAGTTTCCAAACAAATTTGTAGTACAAAAAAAAAGTACAGTAAAAGTATCTAGGTATGTATCTAGTACCTGCATAGGTATTATGAATTTGCTTAATACCTACCGTATCTGCATATCATTTATATTTGGTATACACCTATCCCTTATCCTCATTTTCCTTCTACCTTATTGAGTGTAGCACACCTCTACGTGTTCGTGAAGATAGCAAAGGCTCGAGAATAATGCACAAACTAAGAGGCCTCTTGGTGGTGAAGTTAGCGGAGCAAAGGCTTCTGATAATTCGATTTAAATGACTTGATTACACCATGTTGCCATATTCTCTCATAAATGGGAAGGAGGGGATGGAAGGAGAAACGGGGGAGAGGAGAAGGGAGGGGTTCTGAACAAATTATAAATTTCAACCAGGTAGAGGAATGTGGAGGGGGAAGGTAACTTGGGAGGGTGTAAGGGGAGGAGGAAAATATGTATGTTTTATAATTAAGAATGTAAATAAAGAATTGTTCACCATGGGGGCTCATGAGCGACAAATATTCTATAAAGGCCTCTACACACGCTCTCACCTCACGAAGTCAAGGCGAGTCCATTTGGCTCCACTTCAATCGGATTCCAGTCAAATAATGGTGCTATTGGCTATTGGACTCGTAGTATAAAGACATAACTACTACTACTACCAGGGCCATTTTAATGGCGAGTCCAAATGGGCTGAGGCCAATCCAAAACATATAGCGAAATCTGAATGAATGAATGAATGAATCATGAATCATTGAATCTTTGTGTTAAAGCAGAGACAGTTGTTTCCCCTTCCTTTATGAGGGGAGGAGGAAAATATGTATGTTTTATAATTAAGAATGTAAATAAAGAATTGTTCACCATGGGGGCTCATGAGCGACAAATATTCTCTAAAGGCCTCTACACACGCTCTCACCTCACGAAGTCAAGGCGAGTCCATTTGGCTCCACTTCAAATAGATTCCATTCAAATAATGGCGCTATTGGACTCGTAGTATGTAGACATAACTACTACTACCAGGACCATTTTAATGGCGAGTCCAAATGGGCTGAGGCCAATCCAAAACACATAGCGAAATCTGTAGTGATCGCGATTCATACTGTGGATCCACGGAATGGACTTGTGTGTAGCGATTTCCCAATTCAAAATGGTGTTGGAAACAGCGATGACCGCTCTTCTAGGATTCAAACTTTGAAGCCCAGACGACTGCAGTTTTTGCCTCTCCTAACTGTTCTGTCTTATGTTTCTCCTTCATGTTCATTTTAATGGCGAGTCCAAATGGGCTGAGGCCAATCCAAAACACATAGCGAAATCTGTAGTGATCGCGATTCATACTGTGGATCCACAGAATGGACTTGTCATGTGTAGCGATTTTCCAATTCAAAATGGTGTTGGAAACAGCGATGATCGCTCTTCTAGGATTCAAACTTTGAAGCCCAGACGACCGCAGTTTTTGCCTCTCCTAACTGTTCTGTCTTGTGTTTCTCCTTCCTTTATGTTGATTTGTTTCATGTCTGTCTTGCTTTGGTCCTTCCATCTCAGCTTTGGTCGTCCTCTTCTTTTCGTTCCTGTTATTTCTCTTTCCCAACCCCGTATGTAGGCACCTTACACCTTAATACCCTTTCATGTAGGCACCTCTCTCCTTACCATTGTTAATTGTTAGTATAGTATGCTTCCTCCTTACCACTGTAAATATAGTTACCTTGTATTGTAGTATGCTAGTCTAGTACACCTTGTTTATAGTATGCCTATACTCCGTTATGTTGTCCTTTTAAAATTTCCTCTTTGTTCATTGTAGGGGGTTTTCCAAGGAAATGCTATGGGAGTTAGAGAAAAATATGTACGTACGTATGTGTTCAACTGATGCTTACAATAAAATGTGTTGCTCTAGACTCTAGAGTCTTGAATTAATGGATTTGGCGAAATTGGGACATTCGAATGGTTGGACAAAGGTTTCGCTTTCGCTTGAAAGACCTTGCATTGTGAGTGAGACTTATGGTCTTTTGAGTCCAAAAATATTACCACCTAATCGAAGTCATCTACTTATGAAATCTGACAAATTTCAAGGTATATATTGTATCTCCTTCTTCTTCGCCTTTTCCCGACGGGGTGGGCGTTTTTCGTGAGCGTCTCAATCAGCCCTGCCTCTCAATCAGCCCTAACTATGGTGATTGGTTTGGGCTGACATAATTACTTACTCAGAGGGTCCTCGACTTCACGGACCAGCCTTCTCCAGTATGTCTGTCCTATAAATATGATGGTCTGCCAGCCCTGTCTTATTTCAGGACATTGAAGTTCTCATGACATCTAACAAATTTCTATTAGAAAACTCCGTCTCACACGCGCCTCCTCGATGTTGATTTGTTTCATGTCTGTCTTGATTTGGTCCTTCCATCTCAGCTTTGGTCGTCCTCTTCTTTTCGTTCCTGTTATTTCTCTTTTCCAACCCCGTATGTAGGCACCTTACACCTTAATACCCTCTCATGTAGGCACCTCTCTCCTTACCATTGTTAGTATAGTATGCTTCCTCCTTACCACTGTAAATATAGTTACCTTGTATTGTAGTATGCTAGTCTAGTACACCTTGTTTATAGTATGCCTATACTCCGTTATGTTGTCCTTTTAAAATTTCCTCTTTGTTCATTGTAGGGGGTTTTCCAAGGAAATGCTATGGGAGTTAGAGAAAAATATGTACGTACGTATGTGTTCAACTGATGCTTACAATAAAATGTGTTGCTCTAGACTCTAGAGTCTTGAATTAATGGATTTGGCGAAATTGGGACATTCGAATGGTTGGACAAAGGTTTCGCTTTCGCTTGAAAGACCTTGCATTGTGAGTGAGACTTATGGTCTTTTGAGTCCAAAAATATTACCACCTAATCGAAGTCATCTACTTATGAAATCTGACAAATTTCAAGGTATATATTGTATCTCCTTCTTCTTCGCCTTTTCCCGACGGGGTGGGCGTTTTTCGTGAGCGTCTCAATCAGCCCTGCCTCTCAATCAGCCCTAACTATGGTGATTGGTTTGGGCTGACATAATTACTTACTCAGAGGGTCCTCGACTTCACGGACCAGCCTTCTCCAGTATGTCTGTCCTATAAATATGATGGTCTGCCAGCCCTGTCTTATTTCAGGACATTGAAGTTCTCATGACATCTAACAAATTTCTATTAGAAAACTCCGTCTCACACGCGCCTCCTCGTTGGTATAAAATAATACAATTATTTAATATAACACATACCGACACTGTTTACATTAATACACACTTAGACGGATTATTTGTATGTGAAAGGCTGGGTAGAATTCATTTGTATTCACTTTGCATAATTTTGTACAAATATATCCACGCACACGATATCTCCATATCTCTCCGACAACCTTTTTGTGATAAATTGCGAGTCCGTAATGAATCCAACTTATAGGATTAGGTGTAGGTACGGATTGACCCAAATTTGGATCTAAAATAATTCCTCAAAGCCCTGGACTTTTTGGGTAAAAACATTACATTATTATTCATTACACCCGATTCGAAATTTTAGTGTCTTAAGCAGCGCGCAGACTGATCAATCTGATCATACACTTCCAACACTTCAGACATTTCCGACAAATTTTGTATTTTGCTTCCTATGTTAAGTAATGGTAGTAAGTGTTGGAAATGTCTGATACGGATAGGTGTGCGGACTACCATTACTTAACATAGGAAGCAAAATACAAAATTTGTCGGAAATGTCTGAAGTGTTGGAAGTGTATGATCACTTGATCAGTCTGCGCACTGCTTTATGATGTCAAGACACAAGACAATATTAGGTAATTATATGGGTTCATACATAGTTTTGACCTTTGACTTTGAAACACCTCACATTCCAGAAAACTTAGACTCAAAACTCATAAATTATCTATCCCGACGCGCGACGCCCAAATAAAAAAATACAACCTGAAGTCACCTTTTGCAATTTTTTACTGCAAAAACTAAAACGTTAAAGGCTGCTTTAATTAGTGGACATAAAATTGGGGGAGCCATTTTCACTGTTTTTTCTTATTTTTCTGTCCGTAAAAAAGTCATAAATGTCTTGAATGTTAACAATCGGCAAAGTTCACTCGAACCTACCTTATCTGCCCATATTTGTACAGAAATAAACTGAAACCCCCAGACAAAGCACACAAAAATCTAGTAGGAAACAAGGAAAAACACCCTAAAAATACAAATAAAAAAAGTGGTGGCATCAAACAAGCTCGGTAGTATACAAAAAGCATTACCTATGTATGTACGTACCACTAATGCAAGACTACATAAAAATGTACATAAAAAATGTTTAGTACCAACCAATAAACATTTCAGCATTGGGAAAACACGCAAAAGAATATTTTCCCCTCTTTTTCAACATCAAATAAAAGTGAAAAAGAAGAAAAAGAAGCAGAAGAAAAATCAGGAGAAGATGAAGGTGAAATACAATACAACAACACAAAAGGAAAACAAAAAGAATGCACACAGACACACATACGAACGTACAAATAGTGAAGGGGGACAATGGGAGCAAATATTTTCCTGACACATCTCGTTAACTCGGTTCCTAATTGATTGGTTTGCGGCCAGAACTTCTCAACACATTTCACTCCCAAATCCTTTCGAATCTTTCTCATTCTCTTTCTCCTCCTCCTCCTCCTCGTCCTCCTCCTCCTCTTCCTCCTCCTCCTCCTCTTCCTCCTCCTCCTCCCCCCTTAACTTCCGTTTGAGAGAAACCGACATTGGAAAGAATCCCTTAAGAAAAATGAATCACAATGGGAGAGAAAATAAAAATAAGTAAATTATTAAAAACAAAATATGCAGGAGACAAAAGAGAGAGACCTGGTAAAATGGACTTACCTACAGGGTTGACGATAAAATTTACAACTCCGAATGGGGATCTTTGACAAAAGCTCTATGGAAATTGAAATGATCTTCCTCTATAGGTATCTATTTATTCAGTTTTCAATGGCAAAAATACCACCTAAGTTTGCAACCCTCCTTTATGAACTTGTCTTTTTCCTAAAAGTTGAATATGATAACTAGTGATTTAGTTAAAAGTTCCGTTGTGCATTTGGAATCGGGATCGTAAAGAACAATGGGAGAGAAAATAAAAATAAGTAAATTATTAAAAACAAAATATGCAGGAGACAAAAGAGAGAGACCTGGTAAAATGGACTTACAGGGTTGACGATAAATTTTACAACTCCGGATGGGGATCTTTGACAAAAGCTCTCTATGGAAATTGAAATGATCTTCCTCTATAGGTATCTATATTTTATTCAGTTTTCAATGGCAAAAATACCACCTAAGTTTGCAACCCTCCTTTATTACCTCGTCTTTTTCCTAAAAGTTGAATATGATAACTAGGTAGTGATTTAGTTAAAAGTTCCGTTATGCATTTGGACTCGGGATTGTAAAGTTCAAAGGTTCGATTAGGCCCAAAATAAAATTCCTTTTTTTCCAAATTTCATCAAAATCGTTAAACAGACAGACGAGAAAAATAGTCGATTCTTAGAACTCACCTCTTTACTTCAATTCCTTTTTTTCCAAATTTCATCAAAATCGTTAAACAGACAGACGAGAAAAATAGTCGATTCTTAGAACTCACCTCTTTACTTCAATTACCTATTTGCGTGCATCATTTAACTAAAGCTCTTGAAGAAAAGCGAACTTTACCTACCTACCAGGTATACTTCTTAGAAAACCCTGTATTGAAAGACAGGGTAGAAAGTGGAGTGAGGTAAAAAGTGGGGCTGACAGTCCAATGCATTGAATGACAATGGAACGCATACCTCTCGTACATTCCACATTTTATTATGCATTATGTTTGTGCATTAGAAATACGGGCGGAGGGGGAGTTGTGACATGCCTGGACAACACACAACATGGAAGTGTTGACATGTATGGTCGGCCTAGAGGTGAAATGTCGCAATGGCAAATTCCAGGATCTTGAAGTTTTATTCGGTCTCCCATTGGTGAGGTACAAATATTTTTTTTTTATGATTTTATAGAAAAGTACATTCGGTAAGTGTACTAAGCTTCAGGCCAATCAGCCCAGTAATAGTGGTTCAAAAGTTACGAGTAGGTACATAAGTAGTTGCAAGATTCAAACATCAGAGATCTCAAGATAAAATAAAACAAAGTATGTAGAAAAAAAAATTAAAAATTCTAAGCCCACGTAAATCCATTGCAAATCGAGGTTTCTCAAGCTTTCCTCATTCGCTCAGATGTCACAAAAAACCTCTTTCGTCAATACGAGCAATCATTTCCAAGCCGACTAAAACACCCCCAACACTGCCTACAGAAATAATACACTTCACAATAATGCTGATATGGACCGAGGTATAGAAACGTGTCAAGCAGAGGTTTCCCTTGGATTTCGAACAAATTGTGTCCATGTGGAGAGGGAGTTGATTGATGGAAGCGTGGTCTGTATCAGATAAGCAAATACCTGACAAATATAGGCATAACCTGGTTTAATGGGTAAATACTTACACGCTATTGTTTATTTAGTTTCATGCTTATTTGCCATATTGTCCATATCCAGTTTGAACGGATTTTATTTTCATTGTTAATCGCTCAGATGTCACAAAAAACCTCTTTCGTCAATACGAGCAATCATTTCCAAGCCGACTAAAACACCCCCAACACTGCCTACAGAAACAATACACTTCACAATAATGCTGATATGGACCGAGGTATGGAAACGTGTCAAGCAGAGGTTTCCCTTGGATTTCGAACTAATTGTGTCCATGTGGAGAGGGAGTTGATTGATGGAAAGCGTGGTCTGTATCAGATAGGCAAATACCTGACAGATATAGGCGTAACCTGGGTTAATGGGTAAATACTTACACGCTATTGTTTATTTAGTTTCATGTTTATTTGCCATATTGTCCATATCCAGTTTGAACGGATTTTATTTTCATTTTTATTCGTTCTGAAATTCCTTCTTGAGGCCGAAGTTTCCTTGGATACAATTTCTGACGACCAAAAATATAGTATTTCGTCATGCTTCGAAATCCATTCGACACCCAAAGAAGGAGAACTTTACTGGGACGAAAAAGATTATATTTTATTAGTGGATGTGTTAAAATTCTCTCCAACATTAGTATCATATCACATCACCATATATTATGAGGTAGATAATGGAGGAAAAGATTATATTTTATTAGTGGATGTGTTAAAATTCTCTCCAACATTAGTATCATATCACATCACCATATATTATGAGGTAGATAATTCAGAAAACATTACACTAGGCTGCACTCGAATCGGAATTCCCAAGTTTTAACATTCTCTGAAATAATTTTCCTCATTTTAATGAAGACCATAAGAAAGTCAAACGAATGTCATTATTTTATTCCACACAAGTAATGTGAATTATTTTATATAACTTAAAATAAATAATTATCCAATACTCCGTACACTCATTATAACCTAGTGCCATATACAGGGTGCATGATGTGTGACGTCAGACTTAACGCAGTTGCTATTTTCGTCCACTAGGTAGCGCCAGTATGCAAGCGCGCTAGCGGAGGAGCAGAAAGACCCCAGACAAAGCACACAAAAATCTAGTAGGAAACAAGGAAAAACACCCTAAAAATACAAATAAAAAAAGTGGTGGCATCAAACAAGCTCGGTAGTATACAAAAAGCATTACCTATGTATGTACGTACCACTAATGCAAGACTACATAAAAATGTACATAAAAAATGTTTAGTACCAACCAATAAACATTTCAGCATTGGGAAAACACGCAAAAGAATATTTTCCCCTCTTTTTCAACATCAAATAAAAGTGAAAAAGAAGAAAAAGAAGCAGAAGAAAAATCAGGAGAAGATGAAGGTGAAATACAATACAACAACACAAAAGGAAAACAAAAAGAATGCACACAGACACACATACGAACGTACAAATAGTGAAGGGGGACAATGGGAGAGAAAATAAAAATAAGTAAATTATTAAAAACAAAATATGCAGGAGACAAAAGAGAGAGACCTGGTAAAATGGACTTACAGGGTTGACGATAAATTTTACAACTCCGGATGGGGATCTTTGACAAAAGCTCTCTATGGAAATTGAAATGATCTTCCTCTATAGGTATCTATATTTTATTCAGTTTTCAATGGCAAAAATACCACCTAAGTTTGCAACCCTCCTTTATTACCTCGTCTTTTTCCTAAAAGTTGAATATGATAACTAGGTAGTGATTTAGTTAAAAGTTCCGTTATGCATTTGGACTCGGGATTGTAAAGTTCAAAGGTTCGATTAGGCCCAAAATAAAATTCCTTTTTTTCCAAATTTCATCAAAATCGTTAAACAGACAGACGAGAAAAATAGTCGATTCTTAGAACTCACCTCTTTACTTCAATTATTTGCGTGCATCATTTAACTAAAGCTCTTGAAGAAAAGCGAACTTTACCTACCTACCAGGTATACTTCTTAGAAAACCCTGTATTGAAAGACAGGGTAGAAAGTGGAGTGAGGTAAAAAGTGGGGCTGACAGTCCAATGCATTGAATGACAATGGAACGCATACCTCTCGTACATTCCACATTTTATTATGCATTATGTTTGTGCATTAGAAATACGGGCGGAGGGGGAGTTGTGACATGCCTGGACAACACACAACATGGAAGTGTTGACATGTATGGTCGGCCTAGAGGTGAAATGTCGCAATGGCGAATTCCAGGATGTTGAAGTTTTATTCGGTCTCCCATTGGTGAGGTACAAATATTTTTTTGCATTTTGTTGCCGGATCAATATGAAAACTAGGTTGCTGATTGATTTTTCACAGACAGAGTTTCCAAACAAATTTGTAGTACAAAAAAAGTTAAAGTACTCGTAAAAGTATCTAGGTATGTTTGTATCTAGTACCTGCATAGGTAAGTATTATGAATTTGCTTAATACCTACCGTATCTGCATATCCTTTATATTTGGTATACACTATACATCTATTCCTTATCCTTATTTTCCTTCTACCTTATTGAGTGTAGCACACCTTTACCTACGTGTTCGTGAAGATAGCAAAGGCTCGAGAATAATGCACAAACTAAGAGGCCTCTGTTCTTTTTACCCCTCGAAAAAGTGTATTTTACCCCTCGGGGGGTAAATACCCCCAGGTTGGGAACCAATGATCTAGAGCTTGAATACTTACCTATCTAGGTATATATTTTTGCCGAAGTCTTAGGAATATATTTCGAGTTTTTTCTGAAAATTTCATACCAATTTTTCTGCTGGGAATTCAATGGGTTCCCAGGAAGATGCCTACTACCTAGTAATACCTGTAATTATTTTATTTATTAATTTACCCCCACATTCACATTTTACGACCTTCAATATTTGCCCTTATCTCTTATTGTACTCCATTGTGTTCTTTGGTAAATTGCTTGCAATTTTCAAAAAACATGAGCGAAATTTTCAGTCCTTCCTTGCCCCTACTAACATTATTTGGTCCCTGAATTTTTTTCCATTCTCTCCGGAGGTTGCATTTGGTTTTAGGGGAGACTTCCTGTCCACAGTCATGCTTTCTTTTGTGTTGAAATCGAATTACGGAAAAATGCTATCCCGTAATTTTTCTTCCCTCTCAGCTTTCAGCGCTTGTTCTACTTAGGGACATCTTGTCCTCCTTATCTCTCTTTTGCTGCTTTTGCATTTAAGCGCAAAAGGCGTACCGACAGACTCCTCGTTCATCGCCATTTTGCATTCCTCTCCAACTCTCTGCGTTTTTCTTTTTTTTTTTCCAAAAAGTGTTACATCCATGACACAGTTGAGAAATAAACTGAGTACTGAATACTATTGTGTGTGTATTTTCTCCTATAATAACGAAAAAATAGAAGCAGGAAAACGACTTGGAGATATTTCATCTGGTGCGGAACTGCAGACCCGAGAATTGTGTTCGAGTCCGTGTATAGGGCGCCAATTTATGGTTCCCTCGCACTCCCATTTACTTTAATCGATTTTCTTTCTCCCTTTTTAACCATTTCCAGGTGACATCAGACTTCGCCAGTGGTACTCAAACTGAAAAGTTTCTGGGTATTTTAGGGGCGTG
Source organism: Diaphorina citri (assembly GCF_000475195.1). NCBI lineage: Eukaryota > Metazoa > Arthropoda > Insecta > Hemiptera > Psyllidae > Diaphorina > Diaphorina citri. Next base: position 16,826 of record NW_007377485.1, on the reverse strand, counting down.
GTCTGTTTACCCTTTAAGGGTACACTCCAAAATCTTTAAATTAGTGATACACAAGGACTTTGTCTTGTCGTGTCGTGCATCAGCAGCATCATTCGTTTCGTCTCGAAATTTACAAGAATTTCCAAGCCATTGATACTGTCTCGTTTTGTTTTTAAAGCTGTATCCACACATAGGAAGAGGTGAATCTATGTCGACAGTGTCAGTCGACGTCGATCGACGGGTCTTTACACTATATATATACGGGACGAGAAATAGTCATTGTATCATCAATCATCATGCTTACCCTTTAAAACTGCACGTAAAAAACTAAAGTTTTTAGTTGAAGAGTTTGCACAAACAGAGATAGGACAAATGCGATTTTGTTCGCGGATTTCGTGATTATGTTCGCGGATTTGGCGATTTTGTTCGCGGATTTGGCGATTATGTTCGCGGGTTTCGCGATTATGTTCGCGGATTTCGCGATTTTTTTCGCGGATTTCGCGATTATGTTCGCGGATTTGGTGATTTTGTTCGCGGATTTGGCGATTTTGTTCGCGGATTTGGCGATTATGTTCGCGGGTTTCGCGATTATGTTCGCGGATTTCGCGATTGTGTTCGCGGATTTGGTGATTATGTTCGCGGATTTCGCGATTATGTTCGCGGATTTCGCGATTTTGTTCGCGGATTTGGCGATTATGTTCGCGGATTTGGCGATTATATGTTCGCGGATTCGCGTCCCGAATCGACATTTTGGATATTTGGCAAGCCTAGGTATATATACAGAGGTAGAAAATCACGATATGTCCACCCTGAGAGAATAGTGCTTGTGAAATGCTTGGTATTATGACAAGACAAGATACATAATTGGTTTAATGAGTTCACAGTTTACAGTTCACAGCTTTAGCTGGCAAGCATTTCAGGTTACATTTTTTAAATAGAAGAAAAAGAAAAATTCCGTTGGTCCTCATTTTTTCTGCTCTATGACTTTGAAACATGACCCAAGTAAGCGCAACTGATCTATTCAGAAAACATTACACTAGGCTGCACTCGAATCGGAATTCCCAAGTTTTAACATTCTCTGAAATAATTTTCCTCGTTTTAATGAAGACCGTAAGAAAGTCAAACGAATGTCATTATTTTATTCCACACAAGTAATGTGAATTATTTTATATAGGTAACTTAAAATAAATAATTATCCAATACTCCGTACACTCATTATAACCTAGTGCCATATACAGGGTGTATGGATTCAGAGCTCAAATTGGATTAATTTGAACGAGCGAAATAAATTCTAAATTTTAACTCGATAATGTGTTATCGAAAACCAAAAACCTGGGATACTTAAGTATCATTTTGGGGGGAAAATTGTTTATGAATTGTACCTGGAACAAGACCACCGAAACTCAGAGAATAAACTTATTGTAATTTCCATTCTTTCTGAAAAAAGTGTAACGCCAACTTTTCAATAACACCCTGTATGATAGTCAGGACCCCCTGTGATAATTATACGCCATAATGACTGTGGAATTATTACAGGAATCATTATAAATTCTACTTAAGAACTCAACTTTCACCAGCACTGGTCTCAATACCTTGTCATTAACGTTTTTCTTTACAAAAACGTGTCACCCAATCGATAAAATAATATAAAGAGCTTGAATACTTACCTACCTATCTAGGTATATATTTTTGCCGAAGTTAGGGATATATTTCGAGTTTTTTTTTATGAAAATTTCATACCAATTTTTCTGCTGGGAATTCAATGGGTTCCCACAGGAAGATGCCTACTACCTAGTAATACCTACCTGTAATTATTCTATTTATTAATTTACCCCCACATTCACATTTTACGACCTTCAATATTGTACTCCATTGTGTCCTTTGGTAAATTGCTTGCAATTTTCAAAAAACATGAGCGAAATTTTCAGTCCTTCCTTGCCCCTACTAACATTTGGTCCCTGAATTTTTTTCCCATCTCTCCGAGGTTGCATTTGGTTTTAGGGGAGACTTCCTGTCCACAGTCATGCTTTCTTTTCTTTCTTTTGTGTTGAAATCGAATTACGGAAAAATGCTATCCCGTAATTTTTCTTCCCTCTCAGCTTTCAGCGCTTGTTCTACTTAGGGACATCTTGTCCTCCTTATCTCTCTTTTGCTGCTTTTGCATTTAAGCGCAAAAGGCGTACCGACAGACTCCTCGTTCATCGCCATTTTGCATTCCTCTCTAACTTCTCTGCGTTTTTCTTTTTCCGCAAAAAGTGTTACATCCATGACACAGTTAAGAAATAAGCTGAGTACTGAATACTATTGTGTGTGTATTTTCTCCTATAATAACGAAGAAATAGAAGCAGGAAAACGAATTGGAGATATTTCATCTGGTGCGGAACTGCAGACCCGAGAATTGTGTTCGAGTCCGGGTATAGGGCGCCAATTTATGGTTCCCTCGCACTCCCATTTACTTTAATCGAATTTCTTTCTCCCTTTTTAACCATTTGCACGAATAACAGGCAGAAGATTTTTTTCATTTTGGGGTGTTTTGTCCCGAATTTCCGTTTTTGTCCCAGAAAAAATTCGGGACGCGTTTTTTAACTTTAAAATTAGGTACCTCTATAAATCAGAATTTGTTCTTAACTTGTTTAAATTTGTCATGCTTTCATCAGTTTGCTCTTCCACTTTGCTAAACCTTTATAAACAAGAAAATGTTGTATTAAACCGCCCTTAAACGAAAAAATGAGATGGTCCCTTGGATTCTCGTTTATCCAGGTTCGACTGTATTTTTTTTATCTGTTTTTAATAATAGGGTATGTTACCTATCACCTATCGTACCTATGCACATTCGTACCTATGTGATTTCGCGATTATGTTCGCGGATTTCGCGATTATATTCGCGGATTTGGCGATTATGTTCGCGGATTTCGCGATTATGTTCGCGGATTTCGCGATTTTGTTCGCGGATTTGGCGATTGCGATTATGTTCGCGGATTTGGCGATTATGTTCGCGGATTTCGCGATTATGTTCGCGGATTTGGCCGATTTTTGTTCGCGGATTTGCGATTATGTTCGCGGATTTCGCGATTATATTCGCGGTTTGGCGATTATGTTCGCGGATTTCGCGATTATGTTCGCGGATTTCGCGATTATGTTCGCGGATTTCGCGATTATGTTCGCGGATTTGGCGATTATGTTCGCGATTTTCGCGATTATGTTCGCGGATTTCGCGATTTTGTTCGCGGATTTGGCGATTATGTTCGCGGATTTGGCGATTATATGTTCGCGGATTCGCGTCCCGAATCGACATTTTGGATATTTGGCAAGCCTAGGTATATATACAGAGGTAGAAAATCACGATATGTCCACCCTGAGAGAATAGTGCTTGTGAAATGCTTGGTATTATGACAAGACAAGATACATAATTGGTTTAATGAGTTCACAGTTTACAGTTCACAGCTTTAGCTGGCAAGCATTTCAGGTTATATTTTTTAAACTATGTAGTTTAGAAAATTCCAGTTATTTTTCGCTCCCATAAAAAAGTCTTCCCATGCTAACCACACTATAAAGCTGCGATGGTGAGCATTTTTACTTCATAAAATTTTGAAGTCTTTAGCAAGTAGTGTAAATTTAAATTATTGCATTTGGCAAAAAGTTCGTGCACATTTTTACACTTCGTCTAATTTTGTTACTTCCCCATTTTGTTCCGTCTTGGGAAGATTTTTTGGAGTTCCCTCTATTCATTCAGCGAATCGGAGTTGATTAAAAAGTCTTCCCATGCTAACCACACTATAAAGCTGCGATGGTGAGCATTTTTACTTCATAAAATTTTGAAGTCTTTAGCAAGTAGTGCAAATTTAAATTATTGCATTTGGCAAAAAGTTCGTGCACATTTTTACACTTCGTCTAATTTTGCTACTTCCCCATTTTGTTCCGTCTTGGGAAGATTTTTTTGGAGTTCCCTCTATTCATTCAGCGAATCGGAGTTGAGTTGGGCTTTTCTTAGCATTTTCTCATAAAAATAAAGAAATTCAAGGGAGGAAATGAAGTGACGAGGAAGTAGGATAAGAAACGAAGAATTTCTATTTTTATATACCCTTCCTTGTTAGTTAATTCCCTCTAATTTACGTGATACTTATAACGAGTTACGAATTACCTAATAGAGAGGGTGCTTAACTTTTTCATTTTGCTCATTTTAATTTATCACGTCATTCTTACAAGGCGGTGCAATATACCAAATATTTTCCTGACACATCTCGTTAACTCGGTTCCTAATTGATTGGTTTGCGGCCAGAACTTCTCAACACATTTCACTCCCAAATCGTTTCGAATTTTTCTCATTCTTCTCCTCATCCTCCCTTAACTTCCGTTTGAGAGAAACCGACATCGGAAAGAATCCCTTAAGAAAAATGAATCTTTTTTTTTACCATTCTCTCTGAAAATTCTGCTTCGGAAAGCAAAGGCAAAACAGATCTTGCTTATCCATCAAAAGTCAAAGGAACGGAGAGAAAATGCAGGAGAGGGCGAGAGAGAAGAAAGAGGAAGATGTGGGAGAAGGGAAAAGAGGTTGATGAAGGGGAAGAAAAAGGAGAAAAGGGAGCAAGAGAGCGACAGATGCTTCTCGACGTTTGTGTTTTTCGAAAATAAATGTATGATAATGAAATTCCCTCAGACTTTTGAACCCGCCAAAAGCGCTCCCACAGCCTTTCCTTCCCTCCTCCCACCTCAACTTTACAGCCAAGATTCTCCTGCCCCGTTCTCACCCAAATCACCTCCCCCTTCGTCCTATCCAACACTCTCTCCTCTATTCTCTTTTCCCTTTACTATTCCTTCTTCTCTTTCAATCTTTCCTCATCGAAGTCCTCTTCTTACTTTTCTTGATCTCGGGTTAACTGTTCCTTTACTCTTCTCCTCCTGTCCTAGTAGCAACATGATTTTATGCCTCCTCAGAATCCCTATTTCTCTTTCCTCTATCTTTCTTCAAGATTTCTTTTCCTCCATAGTGTCCTAGTGTTCTTCTTAGTCCTTCTAGTGTCCTTTTACCTTTAGCCTCCTCAGAATCCCTATTTCTCTTTCCTCTATCTTTCTTCAAGATTTCTTTTCCTCCATAGTGTCCTAGTGTTCTTCTTAGTCCTTCTTAGTGTCCTTTTACCTTTATATTATATCACTCTGTTCTCTTTCAATCTCCTTTCTCTCCTCTTCTTTTGAGAACTACTTTTCCTCCTTCCTTCTCCTCCAGATCTTTTCCTCTTTATCCCTCCGTCAGACTCCTTTTTTCCCCTCTCCCTCCCTTCACTCTACTTGTCTTTCATCTTTTGTACAAGTCTGATGTGATACAACAAATAAGTTTACATTCGTTTCGTGCACATAATTTCATTTTCCATTCCTTACCAAATTAAAACTCCTCCTCCTCCTTCTCCCTCTCCTCTTCTCCTCTCCTCCTTTCTCCTTCTCCTCTCCTCCTTTCACTCAGACATGGCGTTGATGTTGTCAAGAGAGACGGAAAAAAAATAAACTAAATTAAATTAACATGAATTAGAAGAATGGAAGAAATTTGAATTCCGTTAACAGCGTCGCCTTTTCGGTTCTTGTTGTTGAAATAAAGACAAGTTTGGTGAAAAGAGCTATAGCTTAGTATAAAGGAGTGACAGCATATACCACTAGTCCATCCAAACCCTCCAGAGCAGGAGCCAATAAGATGATGGATATTACATTGCATTTAAATCGGACGTCTTTTCTGACGGAATTCCTGTGTGCGGAGTCCCATGTGTACTGTGTAGGACTTTCGCCCCCCTGAAGGGATATGCCCAACCCAGTCTCGTTATTTTGGAGGATAGCATGCCTGCCTTGTGACGCTAAGAAGCAGGCTCGAGTTTCGCCCGGGGCGAACTTTAATTTAAATAGAGAACGAGGGATATACATAGGTAAAAAGATAAGGTCTGTTCTCGGAGGGGCTGGCTTTCTCCTACACTGTCATTCCCTCTTCGGTTTCGGCACTGTAAAACCTCCGTTGTTGTAGTTCCCGCTATCAAACCTAAATAGAAGGTCCAAAGCTCAAACGCCTCTGAAAATTGGCGAGACAGCGAGTCGGCAATCAAATAAAATAAAAATAGAACGTGTTCGATAAAAATTTGAACACGGTGGCGAAAGTTCTAAATGAAATAAATTTCACACAGCCCGAGGGACAAGAGGGTGGGAAACTATAGCTCTAGCTGAAAGAGGAGCAAGAGGGACGAAGGACATTATCCCTGGGAGGGGACAGAGGTTATGGCTAATATAGGGATGGGATAGAAGGGATTTTGAAGCAAAGGGAGGGGTGTAAAGCGCGGAGAACAAGAGGGTAGGAAACTATACCTCTGGCAACTCTAACTCTAGCTGAAAGAGGAATAGGATGGACGAAGGACATTATCGCCGGGAAGAGATGGAGGTTACGGCTAGAGGCGGGATAGAAGGGGATTGACGCGAAGGAAGAGGGATAAAGCGGAGGGTTGACACGAAGAAAGGGAATTTAACGCGACGGAAGAGGGATAAAGCGCGGGGTTTGACACGAAGGAAGGGGGATAAAGAAGGGAATTTAACGCGAAGGAAGGGGGAAAAGGGGAGGGGGGTTGACAGAAAGAAAGGGGGATAAACTGGGAGTTAACGCGACGGAAGAGGGATAAAGTGGGGGTTGGACACGAAGAAAGGGAATTTAACGCGACAGAAGAGGGATAAAGCGCGGGGGCTTGACGGAATGATAAAGGGTGTGGATGGGCGGGGATGGGATATTTTGTGGGCGCTAACAAAGGTCCGTGCCTTATCTCTGTTTTGGAGTCCCGGACCCGACACAAAGCACCGGGCGAAATGCCAGGCGACAAATCCTGGCGGATTACACAGAACGCGTTTTTTGTTTACCGTGGCTCTAAAGCTGTGGTAATTTTTATACTGATGGACGACTACTAGTACAAGTATAGTGAGTTTTTTTTTTTTAGTTAGGTAGGTACCTACATATTGGATATGTACACCTATTACCTATCTATTGAAAATAATTATGGTGATACAACAGAAAAAACTTCGATACTTTTGGAGGAATCTGGTGTGTTGAAAGTTGAAATATACTTGGATAAGGCATGTATGTAGGTGTGATTTTCAATAATTCTGTGGTGCGATTTTCAATAATTAGAAAATTCCATATTCTATCTGGGTAGGTACCTACTTATTGTTTTCCCAGAATTACCCATTTGCCTTCCAAACTGATTTATCTCATTAGGTTGTCTCACCTGAAAGTTTTTGTCTACCTACGTATAGGTTTAGGTATGCCAAGAGTTTGTAGACTTTTCGTTAGGTTGGTAGATAACATGGTTTTGAAAAGTTCATTTTAGCTCAGCCTGAGGTGACATCAGACTTCGCCAGTGGTACTCAAACTGAAAAGTTTCTGGGTATTTTAGGGGCGTGGTCTGTTTACCCTTTAAGGGTACAAGGGTACACTACTACACTCCAAAATCTTTAAATTAGTGATACACAAGGACTTTGTCTTGTCGTGTCGTGCATCATTCGTTTCGTCTCGAAATTTACAAGAATTTCCAAGCCATTGATTCTGTCTCGTTTTGTTTTCAAAGCTGTGTCCACACATAGGAAGAGATGAATCTATGTCGACAGTGTCAGTCGACGTCGATCGACGGGTCAACTATGTGAGGAGACAGCTAGTGTATAGTGTAATATAATATCTCTAGTAGCGCGGTCAAACTTTCTTGACTTGGCGGGGCGGAGCGCTACCGCGCTCCTTAATATACGGGACGAGAAATAGTCATTGTATCATAAATCATCATGCTTGCATGACTACTCCAATATACTCCATTTTCCAACGGTCTGACATGTGGAGAAACCCTGACGCCAAATGTTTGACACACCGCGCTCCTGACATAACACGACGTGCGAGACAGTTCAGCAAAAGTTGTAAATTAGTTTCCATCATCACAATGTTTCGAAAATATTTCCAGTCTCTAACAGGTTAGGAAAAGTTCACGGAGTCGGAATTTTTTTAATAAGCACTTCATTGGGATGAGAGTTTATCTGAAGCTTGTCAGTCAGAAGTCAGGATGTGTTGGAGGTGGATAATGGCGGTGATTGCCAGGTGGGTTGTTTAACGAAGAGTTTTCGGAAGTAAGGAGGAATACTCGGAAGCTTTCGAAAGCTAGGTAAGGGGGGAGCGGAGAAGAAGCTCATAAAGATGAACGTACATAGGTATACCTAACTCTCCAAAGAGACAGGAGTGGAGGACATTACGTCAAGATGGGTTATTCCTTGCAAAATTCCACGAAGCAAAGTATTATTGCACACTATTTGGAAGTGCCAGACCAGAAAATCATGTAGGAGGAACTAGGAACGCTAGGAAGGTTCTTTCTTCGAAATGTTGCGTTCTAAAATCATGTAGGAGGAACTAGGAACGCTAGGAAGGTTCTTTCTTCGAAATGTTGCGTTCTATTGCAATCACAAAGGTAAGATAACGACCCTAACACTAGATACCTTCTTTACTGGTCGACAGCTTTAAGATTAAATTTTCCCTCGCATAGGAAGAAAGAGAGGAAAAATCTACCGGGAAATTAATATACACACACGATCTAAAACAGAAACATTTAATTAGGAACAGACGGGGAAAAAGTTACCTACAAGCAACAGAAGCAGAAGAGAAATTCCGTGAAAGATCTCCTACTAACAAATGAGTAAATTAATCAACGCGTCATGACTGCACATGATTCGAGAAAAATAACTCTCAAACTAAATAATAATGTAGAGAAAAAACAAAAGGAAAAGAAAGTTTATTCTGGGGAAAATCTCTCGCAGAAAGTTTGATGAGAAAGGTATAGGAAAGTCAGAAGGCGTAGTCTGCTGAAGATGCTCACATCAAAGTTAATTAGCCCCCTCAGGTTAACTTGTTTATAGAACGATGTTAGTAATTATGTTGTCATCAGCAAGACTTCCACCTTTGGATCCTCTCTCCTCTTCTCAATTATCTTCTCAGTCCGCTTCCGAAGTGATAGCGTTTAATCTAATTTTGGGGAAAATCACGCAAGCATGGAATGATGTGGAATCTTCTAGTGAGATATTCGTAAGAGCTCCAGAGATTCTTGCTGTGAAAATTGATGTCATATAGGTATAGGTATGTGGGTACTCTTATAGGAGTATATTAATGTAAGAATTTGTAGGACAGTGCTGGTGCTGGATTTCGTATTTCAGAATTCAATCTTGTTAACTCTGCAATAAAATGATTTCTGATGAGTTGAACGACCTTTCCCTTTCCTACCCGGGTTCCTATAATAATGACTACAAAAGGCATACCAATATTGAGGCTTTCTTTCACTTCAATTCAGTATGTTCAACTTCTCAAAACTACCCTGCCTATCTGCCTACACCACATTCTAGGTATTCTCAATTAGTGTACAAGTATTTTGCCTTGGCTTTGGAAGAGAAGGTTTTGTTATACCTATTACCACAGGCTTTCATTTGAAGATTAGAGCTCACTGAGGTTTCGCAAGTTGAAAAAGCTCTCACCGCGCGGTAGACGATTTTAGGGGCGTGGTCTGTTTACCCTTTAAGGGTACAAGGGTACACTACTACACTCCAAAATCTTTAAATTAGTGATACACAAGGACTTTGTCTTGTCGTGTCGTGCATCATTCGTTTCGTCTCGAAATTTACAAGAATTTCCAAGCCATTGATTCTGTCTCGTTTTGTTTTCAAAGCTGTGTCCACACATAGGAAGAGATGAATCTATGTCGACAGTGTCAGTCGACGTCGATCGACGGGTCAACTATGTGAGGAGACAGCTAGTGTATAGTGTAATATAATATCTCTAGTAGCGCGGTCAAACTTTCTTGACTTGGCGGGGCGGAGCGCTACCGCGCTCCTTAATATACGGGACGAGAAATAGTCATTGTATCATAAATCATCATGCTTGCATGACTACTCCAATATACTCCATTTTCCAACGGTCTGACATGTGGAGAAACCCTGACGCCAAATGTTTGACACACCGCGCTCCTGACATAACACGACGTGCGAGACAGTTCAGCAAAAGTTGTAAATTAGTTTCCATCATCACAATGTTTCGAAAATATTTCCAGTCTCTAACAGGTTAGGAAAAGTTCACGGAGTCGGAATTTTTTTAATAAGCACTTCATTGGGATGAGAGTTTATCTGAAGCTTGTCAGTCAGAAGTCAGGATGTGTTGGAGGTGGATAATGGCGGTGATTGCCAGATGGGTTGTTTAACGAAGAGTTTTCGGAAGTAAGGAGGAGTACTCGGAAGCTTTCGAAAGCTAGGTAAGGGGGGAGCGGAGAAGAAGCTCATAAAGATGAACGTACATAGGTATACCTAACTCTCCAAAGAGACAGGAGTGGAGGACATTACGTCAAGATGGGTTATTCCTTGCAAAATGGGAATAAAGGGAGAACGGGCTCTAGTCTTGATTTTAAATCATTACATGAAAGTAAAATCAAAAAATCAAATCAAGAATAATTATAAACTGAATATTAAACAAATTATGTAGGTACATAGGTATTCTTTAACCACGATCGAATAAACTACGGGCTAAAAAATTCCCGGAGGGACGGACCCTGCTTGTTTTTCAATGGTTTTGACAATTTTATACGAAAAAAAAGTTTTATCTCCAATACCTATAGTAGTTTTATCCCCAATACCTATAGTGGCAATGTCACAATATCTACAATGTTAATACTTTTCTTGAATTAGTTTGGGTTGTGTATGTTGCTCCTTCAAGTACCAGATAGGTAGATAGGACTTTCAAGTAACACCCTGAGATTCTCAAGTCCTTAATTGCGGGTACCTGTGCTGTATTTTTTTTTCTCAAGTTTGGGAATGTTTTAAATTACATACCTACGAGCAACCCATCTACTATCGATTCTCAAGTTTCATTTGTTTCACAGACATTCCTTGGTCAAGGTTCCCTGAAGGCTGAAGCTTATTTAATAAATCGTACAGCTTTAGCTAATTTACTATTGATGATAATGGACTGGACAAAACGGATCAATAACCATTACCACGAAGACCTGAAGGAAGAGGCATTAGAAATAAAACATATTGAACTCTGTTCCTAAATGTCCACGAAGAAGAGTCATAGGTATTAATTGCCTAGGGGTGGAAATAGAAGAGAAAGAAGAGGAATAGGAGGGTGGGGGGAGGAAAAGGAGGAGAGGAAAGGGGAGGAGCACATAAATTGTCGCCCAACATCTTATGGGTATGTAAGAGAATGTTGCGTCAGTGACGGCTTTCCAGCTGAGACCAACACTAGACTCTTTAGGTTCCAAATTCAGATTAGAGATAAGATTTCAATGCTTTGAGTTGGTGAAATAAACTTTCAAGTCCAAGTCTTATGACACGTAAAAGAGCAAGCAAGACAAAATACTTGACAGACACAAGTACCTAGTACCTACCCAATTCAGATTGTAACTTCCTAGACGTTGCCCATGATCTAGGCGTTTTTTGAGTTGCCCAAAGAAATTTCAAGTCAGATTAAAAGTTGAGAGGGACAGATTTTCTGATGGTAAGAACACATTTTGAGCTGGTAAGTCAGATTTTGACTCGGAAAAGACAGATTTTGTCTGAGTAAAGACTCATTTTTCAGTTCCTAAATCATGATCTAGGCGTTTTTTGAGTTGCCCAAAGAAATTTCAAGTCAGATTAAAAGTTGAGAGGGACAGATTTTCTGATGGTAAGAACACGTTTTGAGCTGGTAAGTCAGATTTTGACTCGGAAAAGACAGATTTTGTCTGAGTAAAGACTTATTTTTCAGTTCCTAAAGGAACTTTCAACGACTTCCCACTATCGTGACCGACGCCCCGTCACTGGTGTCATTTTGATCAACAGTAAGTACTTTCCTATTCTCGCTCTGGCAACGGGAACAATTTAAGCCCCTAAACTATTCCACGGGGCCCTTTTTACAAGTCGGATCCGGAGAACGAAAAAGCTAAGTCTTTACAACTCACGAGAGAGTCATTAGCTTTCCCCTCTGTTTCTATTTGTCTCCTCTTTGCCACTTTAAGTCTTTACAACTCACGAGAGAGTCATTAGCTTTCCCCTCTGTTTCTATTTGTCTCCTCTTTGCCACTTTAAGTCTTTACAACTCACGAGAGAGTCATTAGCTTTCCCCTCTGTTTCTATTTGTCTCCTCTTTGCCACTTTCTCCTCCTCCTCCTCCTCCTCCTCCTCCTCCTTCTCCTCCTCGTCCTCCTCCTAAATAGAGGTTTTTATCTAACGTGAGCGAGTCTAGCTTTCAATATTGCCGGAGTAAGTGTATTGGAGTGTTTCCACTAAACGCAATCTATAGAATGAACGGTAGGTAGACTCGTACTAAATACGTATAGGTAGGTGTACTTACTGGATGAGAAAAGAGTCACATTCCCAAGCAATACCTAAGGTATTGTTGAATAATACGTGAGCGAGTCTAGCTTTCAATATTGCCGGAGTAAGTGTATTGGAGTGTTTCCACTAAACGCAATCTATAGAATGAACGGTAGGTATGTAGGTAGTCTCGTACTAAGTACGAATAGGTATGTGTACTTACTGGATGAGAAAAGAGTCACATTCCCAAGCAATGCCTAGGTATTGTTAAAAAATGCATCCAACCCATTTCAATTTGCAAGGAAATGTTCCCAATATTATTGCAATACTTAAACTATTGCACGGAAATGAGTACAGTAAATATGGGAAATGATACTCAGTTGTAGGACTTAATTGCAGGCAATATTTCGTGGCAAATTTTGACAGTCCAGAAGATAATGGTTTTAATTTTATCCGCCTATACCCTATAGGTATGTAAGTTTTTCATAAATCCACACAGCCTAAAAAAGTAATACACTTAAAAAAACATTGGCATTTTCTCTAGCTTTTCGTTGAATAATGCATTCAACCCATTTCAATTTGCAAGGAAATGTTCCCAATATTATTGCAATACTTAAACTATTGCACAAAATGAGTACAGTAAATATGGGAAATGATACTCAATTATTGTAGGACTTAATTGCAGGCAATATTTCGTGGCAAATTTTGACAGTCCAGAAGATAATGGTTTTCATTTTGTCCGCCTATAAGTATGTAAGTTTTTCATAAGTCCACACAGCCTAAAAAAGTAATACACTTAAAAAACATTGGCACTTTCTCTAGCTTTTTTACACCTCATTACTTATTCATCGTTGAGGCAGTTGGGTTCCAATTCCAACACACCCCTGAGAGCGATATTTTATTCAAATTGATGACTTGCCCAACTTACCCACTGTCCTGTTTTACCCCTGTTTTATTATTTATACCGAATTGAAACCTAATCGTAACTGACAGCCTTCAAGATACAGAAAATTGCTGGTTGAGAGGCTTTTGGATTTGGGAACTTCATTCTTCAACTTGGTTGGTCGGGGTAATCAAAGTTGACTGGAAATACATTGCTTTTCATGTGCCTGAAACTTCGAGGGGCATTGTTGAAAATGGAATATTAATTCGAATTTTGATCTATTTTGATTTTGTAATATTGACCCTTTCCTTACCGATCAGATAACTTTTGGATTTGGGAACTTCATTCTTCAACTTGGTTGGTCGGGGTAATCAAAGTTGACTGGAAATACATTGCTTTTCATGTGCCTGAACCTTCGAGGGGCATTGTTGAAAATGGAATATTAATATTCGAATTTTGATTTATTTTGATTTTGTAATATTGACCCTTTCCTTACCAATCAGATATTTGAATTCGGAACCGAGGGACTGCGTTTGAGTCCTAGGAGCGACAAAAAAAAAAAAAAAAAAAAAAAAAAAAAATGTATAAAATAAGCGACCATAAATGAACTGACCGCAAATTTAATTAAAAAAGTGTGGGATGGCCAGAAAAGGATGGGAGATCCGAATTAAACGGGAAAACCGTAGAAAGTCGGTGCCATAAAGAGGGAAAGACGAGGAAGGCAGATAATATAAAAAGAGAGAGAGAGAGAATGACGTGTATTTTGTCGTATGTTGAATAGGGATAAGGAGAGAGAGGGAGAGAGTGGGGGTGGGGGAGGGAGGTGACGGTATGTAGGTATGTGTGGGAAAGAAAGAACCAATTTATTGAAATGAAATGGAAAGTCTACAGTACCTACCTTTATGAGAAAAAGAGAGAGAGAGGGAGGGAGAAAGGGGGGGAGGGAGGGAGAAAGGGATCGGTTTCTCCCTGGAGAAATTCGGAGAGCATCCTCTATCTTATTTGAATGAAAAAATACCTCGCCCTTCTCTCTCTCTATCTACCTCCCATATCTTTCTCTCTCTCCCTTTCCCCTGTTTTCCTCTCCTTCTCTTTCTCCCTATCTTTCTTTCGCCATGGCTCCAAGCTTGTTTTAACACAATCTCTCAAGTCCCACTGTGGTTAGAAATGTGAGACTGGTTGGTATTACTAGGACAGGGAGGGACAAGGGATAGATTATTATCTATAGAGGTCATAGACTATAAGACTATCTATTACCAGACAGGGGTGAAATTAAAACACCGAAAAGTCGATTGATCAGAAAGGCAGCTAAGGGTTTTAATGACGGGCCTTTTACCTTTCATTCGTCGGCAAGCTACTCACCTTCTCACATGAAACTCACCCCAGTTGAGTGTGGCCGGGAAAAGCTAGCTGCATAATATAATGGTCCAGCTGAACAAGAATTATTTTACAGAAAAACATAAATCATAGTCTATTCTCTGAAGTATTCATTGGTGAATTTAGGAATTGGAACAGCCAAACATTCCAAACACTCCGAAGAGCTTGCCAATACAACACACTTATTAGAATATTGATACTAATGCTGATCATGAGCACCAATATGTATTGGATAACATGTACTTATACTTATTTATGTTGTATAATGTATAGGTACTTATACTTATTTATGTTCGACAATCCTGGAGATTGTCACACTTATTAGAATATTGATACTAATGCTGATCATGAGCACCAATATGTATTGGATAACATGTACTTATACTTATTTATGTTGTATACTTATACATATTTATGTTGTATACTTATACTTATTTATGTTCGACAATCCTGGAGATTGTTTTTTGGAGCAGTTTTTCTTTCGTCGTTTTACCATTCCCGACCATTTTTCTCCATTAATCAAATTAAAACGGAAACAACATTGGTTGCATAAGTAATTCTCCCAAGAAACCTTATGTAAAGGAGAAAAGCAATTTGTTTATCATCCATTCATGTTATAGATACCTAAAGATTCATGTTACAGATACATACTTATATCTACAGATTATGTATAGTGATAATTCATGAGAGTCTTAGGTACTTGAAGAAAAATTACCACATGTAGCATTTACATGAGTTGGTTCACATAAATTTATTGATAACTTGTAGACAATATAATTGTGGGCTAAACAGATTGCTTAGTATGACTTTAATCTTGGATTTTGTTTATGATTGGAGATCTTTAGTTAATTCATGTTATAGATACCTAAAGATTCATGTTACAGATACATACTTATATCTACAGATTATGTATAGTGATAATTCATGAGAGTCTTACTTGAAGAAAAATGACCACATGTAGCATTTGCATGAGTTGGTTCAAATAAATTTATTGATAACTTGTAGACAATATAATTGTGGGCTAAACAGATTGCTTGGTATGACTTTAATCTTGGATTTTGCTTATGATTGGAGATCTTTAGTTAGTAGGTAGTTTTTGGTCAAAGAACATTCCAAAGGAAATCACTAGGTATTAAATTAATCTAGTAGTAATGTTTCTATTATATTATTTCTTGTTTATAGCTATCAATAGATATATATTATATTTTCTTTTATTTTGGTGGATTGTTTCTTGTTTCTCACATCATCTACTTTTGTTTTGTTTCAGATCGGATGGGTGTTACCGATGTGTCGTTATCCATGTCAAACACACCAATGTTCTCCAATACAAAGATAGTAAGTAGTTTTATTGTTTCTTTAACTTCAGTCCGACTTTCAACTTTACATGATTGTTTTAGTCTGGTTCTTCTAACAAGGAGCAATCAAATTGGTCCTTGTTGCTACTTTTCTGAGATAACGCCTAATAGAATCTGTAGCTGTCCATGTCCATGCATGCTCAATACCATAATACCTTCTAAATGTGCATAAAGCGTCAATAACTAGCTACCTAGCAAGGTATCTAGCCTTGAACTACAGACGATCATAACAATATCATTATTATCACCTATCCCGACAATGTTTTTTCTGTCTTTATAGACACCAGTCTCCTATGCAAATAAAATCTCTTCTTTCGATACTTTGCATACTTTTATGTGCATTCTACCTTTTCAGATAATGTTAAAACATAATCCTTTTTTCTCCTCTCACCTATATTGTTCTCTCCTTTTGTTTCTTCCTCCCACTCTCTTAGTTCTCACGTTTCTGGTGGATGTTTCCTTCAAACCGTTCTCGATTCTCTCCACACCATCATATTCTGTACCTAATAGCGTCATATTATTGTTCTGCTCTAAGCTTTCCGTTCTGTTCTTGTGGCGGATTTTCTTCCAAAATGTTCTTCGTGTTTAAATTGCTCCGCTGGTTTTGAATCCTTTCAAAAATGTCGACGTTTTTCCGCCATTCATAACTCGTTCTTTTCGTGGTTCCTCCTTTGTTTTCAAATTCTCTTTAGTTTTTGTTCTTCTGGCACTTATTCGGTCTACAATTGTTTGATTTTTGGGATTGACATGTTTTATTATTTTCTTTCTTTTTGAGTAGCGTATGGCGAATTGGGTGTTGGCTATCGGTATTAATGGCAATTCATGTGTCAGTTCAAGATTCATTTCTTTGAACTTGAACAAACACAAGTGTCTACAAATTTTTCAATTTTTATTGCCTCTTTGGGGGA
>NW_007377484.1:468714-469360 GCF_000475195.1 Diaphorina citri | reverse complement strand
TGATGCCCGGGGAGATGTTGTATATGTGGGTGGGGGAGGGTTAATCACAATGTAGTAGGTATTAGGAGTGACAGGCTGTATTCCATCGATACGAAATGATTGAAGATTTTTCTTCAAAGTAACTGCTATAGAATGGGTGGAAGCTGTCCGGGACGTTCTCGCAGTGACAGTGTTCTCGGGAAAGCCAGGTTTGTACCACTTCGGTGTCCAAATAAATAGACCGTGTGGTTCATGCAGGGAGTTGAGTAGATGTATCTGAAATAAAAACAGGGTGGCAGTGAAGATTCTGAACGGGGTTTCTCATTTAAAATCAGTGTGAAAATAAATAAGTATTCGTTGAACCTCGGTGGTTTAGTGGTCATAGCACCAGGAGACTTGGGATCTGGAGGTTGGGGGATCGAATCCTAGTTGTGTGCGATCGCCTTTGTGACACAATGAAGTCACCCTATATACCATGTTATATCCGTTACGTATAATATAACCGTTACGTATAATATACAGTGCGCGGTGCGGTACAATGGTAAGAGAAAAGTATTTGGGGGTGAAAAGAGAAGGTTCAAGGCTAGATTGTAATTAAATTTAAACAAAATTATGTACGGAGGCTTTGTAATACGAGGAGAATTAAGTTGTAATTTTGACTCATTGC
>NW_007377484.1:393772-467814 GCF_000475195.1 Diaphorina citri | reverse complement strand
GCTGAGATGGATTTAAAACAACCAAAAATGAACTAAGATGAAATCAACGTTAACGTAAGCATGTAAACCTGGGGGTTTAGAATTTTGCCTGAAATTTCAATAAAGCCCAAACAATACTCATGTTATGTCCTCAAAGAGTTTTCGAGAAGAAATAATATGGAACATGGAAAATTGTGTGATGTTCACACCGGCTTTTTTCTGTACAGGATTACAGATAGATAAGTAAGACAAGGTAGAGAGCTAGAATGACTAGGTAAGTATCTATTATCCGACCTTGGATTTGTGTTTAATCTAATAAAGCAGAACCTCAAGAAAACTAACCCCCCACCCTATAAACCAAGTCTTGAATCAAAGTAGAGCTAGAAGAGATAAGAATTTCCAGAGTTAAATGTGAAACTTACCCTGAGGTTGTTTTCCGTTTATGGTCTGATTAACCGAGCGGGATCCCAGCAAGCCTTTAAACTTTAGATTAACCCTCCAAGTTTAGCTTAACCCTTAAATAACTCCATAACTCATTGTCTTCATACTAACTTAATGTCGAATATTAATAAAGTGGTTATGGGAGCGATTGGTCCAGTGGTAATGCGCTTGCTTGCAAGATGTCCAGAGTTCGATTCCCGTAGTCAACAAAAACTTTATATACTCGTACTTATGTCGATTGTAATTAGGTCAATGTGTTCTCTTCTCGACATAGCCGTCATTTGATGAGGAACATACTACCGGATGAGCTTGGGCATATCACGATACAGACAAAAACCATAATATACTAGTTGAATGCATCAGGTCCTGATGGAACACTGAAGTTATTCAAAAGAGTATCTCAGCATAGGAGCATCATAGTCAGTACACGCTCTTTGTTCTAAGGCGTCCTACATTCTCACTACTAAATACTCTCTGTGTTTTATAATCACAGGACTACCAGGAACCAGGAGCGAAATTAAAACGGCAACTAATAGGATTTACCGTGAAGCTTAAGGTTAGGTGATGATGCTTCAGACATGAACCTTACCGCGTAATGACTTCCAATCGAATGAGAATGAAAAATGAAAAGCGTCATCTTTTGAGCAGAGGATTATAAAACGTTCAGACTTTCAGACAGGCTCTTCACATGTTGCCTTGGTAATTGGGTATTACAGAATTTTTTTACACTGTCGCTTTCCCCATTCTTTCTGATTTCAACCAGTTTACTTTTTATCTGTTACTCTGGTACTCAATTACCAGGGTGAAATGATCAGCCCTAAATTGAATTCGGGATCTCCGTTGATCTTTCTCTGTCACTGAGTTCTTCTCCCACTTAAGATTTCCGGTAGGTACTCAACACTGTTACTTATTCTAAACCTTTGTATTGTAGTCCACATTCCATAAACCTTCCCTAATTAGAAGTAGAGTGCCCGACTATTATCCGACCTTGGATTTGTGTTTAATCTAATAAAGCAGAACCTCAAGAAAATTAACCCCCCACCCTAATATAAACCAAGTCTTGAATCAAAGTAGAGCTAGAAGAGATAAGAATTTCCAGAGTTAAATGTGAAACTTACCCTGAGGTTTGTTTTCCGTTTATGGTCTGATTAACCGAGCGGGATCCCACCAAGCCTTTAAACTTTAGATTAACCCTCCGAGTTTAGCTTAACCCTTAAATAATTCCATAACTCATTGTCTTCATATACTTAATGTTGAATATTGATAGAGTGGTTATGGGCGCGATTGGTCCAGTGGTAATGCGCTTGCTTGTCATGCAAGATGTCCAGAGCTCGATTCCCATGGTCAACAAAAACTTTATACACTCGTACTTATGTCGATTGTAATTAGGTCCAACGTGTTCTCTTCTCGACATAGCCGTCATTTGATGAGGAACATACTACGGGATGAGCTTGGGCATGTCACGATACAGACAAAAACCATAATATACTAGTTGAATGCATCAGGTCCTGATGGAACACTGAAGTTAAGCAACGCAACTAACGGTCGGTATCCGGATGAGTGACTGTCTGAGTATCCATCTCGTGCTGGAAGTGTGTCACCAAATGGGGCGTAAAACCCCCGTCGCGTTGGGTAGTTACGACGTTTTTCAAAGCAACGTAAAACCCCGATCAATACTAAGAACTAAATACGTACATAGATAAATACTTGACTGATCCGTCTGAACACCCAAAGGGTTGATTCTACATCGGGATTCAATGAATCACAAGTCACAAGAATAGCGAATTGAATCACAGAACTTGTGTCATTTCTTATCCACCATTGCGATCTAACGGAGAGAAGGCTAAATCCTAGAGAAAACTGTGAGAACTTTTTTGTACCCAGAACTTTTTATCTGAAGATCATTTGGAAATAGTTTGCCAGTCCCATCATTTTCCTGACGACTACTCGTATTTTATTAGAGCTGTGTTGGTCTCTCAAAAATGGCAGGATTTCCAAGTGGTCTTTTAGTTCCAAAATTGTTCTGATTCATTTCAATAAAAAAATGAATGAAAAACACAAGAGAATCTACAGGGTGTTACAATCATGAGGACATTGTAACAAATAGCTTACCCGAGGGCTTCAGAACATCGCACATTAGACAAGGACAATATGTAGGTAATATTACGGAGGGAAATGTTTGAATGTTGCTGACGTTAGATGGTGTTTAATAATCATTAATAGGATCCAAATGATTTATACATATGTAAAAGAGCCATTTGAAATGCCGGCTCTTACTACTTGAAATAGTCTCCCAAAGGTGGCATTTTACTGCATGTAAAATGCTAAAATGAGACTGTTTTCCTCCCTTCCTAGAAAATTTTAGCACATGGCTCCTTAGAATAATTAAAAAATTTTCATGATTGGGAATATTCACAAAGGTAGTTAATAGTCCAACTGGAGAGGTAACGTCTTTTGACGCCAAAATGTGTACAAAATGCGATGTTGCTTTGAGGAAAAGGTTTCACTAACCTACAGCAGTTTCACTAACCAATCAAAGTCTCTAAGAAACCAAAAGTAACAAAGGAAATTCAGATTTAATAAAATAACAAAAGGGTGGGGTGAAACGTTTTTCCTACCAAATCAAATCAAAGCTTTTTGCTGCTGAAGCTTTTGAGGTTTATAGTGCGTCCCCCTCCCTTATTTTCTTTACTGTGAGTGTGTGAAGCCCACAATAGAAAGTAGGTTTGTAGGTTACGCGTTTTTGTTCCGAATTTCCACTATATATCTAATATTGGTTTTATTGAGCAACCATAGTCCATTTTTTGTAACTTGGAACGCGACTTTTTTACGACGTTCTTCGTGGTAACAAGTGTGATCAACTGTCAACACATCACATTTCGCAATATTTTGACGTCACAGCAACTATTACAATATTTGTGCAATGGTTAAGGTTTATCTTCTGTAATAATTACTGTGGACCAAGTTTTCACATTGATAGTGGGGGGCATTGTCTCCCTGGCTGGTTACTCGTTTACCGTACGCTTACCGAGAGATGTTCAGCTTACATCATCGCAAGCGAAATGTCATGCCATGTGTATGTAAGGTGTCTTGTGTTGCTGGGAAGTGGGTTAAGGTCGCGCCATTGCTACTACTGACCTAATTCACTTGGATTGGAGATGAAGTGTGATTCTCCTCTCTCAAGTCTCATTGAAACTCGCCAGCAAGGTCGAACAGAACTCTAATGATGTCATCAATGAAAAACACAAGAGAATCTACAGGGTGTTATAATCATGAGGACATTGTAACAAATAGCTTACCCGAGGGCTTCAGAATAGTTCAGAACATCGCACATTAGACAAGGACAATATGTAGGTAATATTACGGAGGGAAATGTTTGAATGTTGCTGATGTTAGATGGTGTTTAATAATCATTAATAGGATCCAAATGATTTATATGTAAAAGAGCCATTTGAAATGCCGGCTCTTACGACTTGAAATAGTCTCCCAAAGGTGGTATTTTTCTGCATGAAAAATGCTAAAATTAGACTGTTTTCCTCCCTTCCTAGAAAATTTTAGCACATGGCTCCTTAGAATAATCAAAATTTTTTCATGATTGGGAATATTCACAAAGGTAGTTAATAGTCCAACTGGAGAGGTTGACGCCGAAATGTGTACAAAATGCGAGGTTGCTTTGAGGAAAAGGTTTCACTAACCTACAGCAGTTTCACTAACCAATCAAAGTCTCTCTAAGAAACCAAAACTAACAAAGGAAATTCAGATTTAATAAAATAACAAGAGGGTGGGGTCAAACGTTTTTCCTACCAAATCAATTCAAAGCTTTTTGCTGCCGGAGCTTTTGAGGTTTATAGTGCGTCCCCCTCCCTTATTTTCTTTACTGTGAGTGTGTGAAACCCACAATAGAAAGTAGGTTTGTAGGTTACGCGTTTTTGTTCCGAATTTCCTATAGGGGGGGTCGGTGACCCAGTTTAGAGCATTGTGTGTGAGGGAGGCTTTTTCTCGTTTGTAGACGATGTTTCTGGGGGTACTTGTGTCATTATTTGTTGCTTGTGCGATGATTGATGGGGAAGAAAAGTGGGTTCATAAAAGGAGGTGGAATTTTTCCCTCTCTCCGCTTGAATCGCGACAACCTTGACATAACGGTGCTCATGTATTGGGGACACCCTGTATGTAGTTATATTGTATAATAAAATTAAATAATACGCCAGTCTTTACGTTTCTTATCAATAGAGTAATTATTATTGCTTATCTATGTCATGGACAAACGCCGTTATGAACGGACACGGACGCCTACTTAAAAAAGTAACTGTTGCATGTACGAGTATGTACTACTACTGTTTTTCCTGTTTAATTGAGCATCTATTTCACTTCTTTTTGATTTCAGGTAAGTCCTTATTAGTCTGGTTGATGGTTAATCCTGTATTAATTTTATGGCTGTAGGGATGGAATCCGGTGGTAAGAGAAGTCCTTTATAACTCTGAGCTATCAGATTTGAGTAATATTTTATTTCAGCAAATAGGTAAACAATGGGGTCATAATCATAAAAAACTCAATCCATTATACTTGAAAAGAAGCAGGAGGAGGAGGAGGAGGAGGAGGAGGAGGAGGAAGAAAAACTAAAAAAACCTTTGCGTGCGAAGTAACAGTTGCCTTAAAGTCTCCCCTAAAAAAATGGAATGAAAATATCTAAATTTGAAAATAGGTATAAGTACCTAAGCTGATATTGAAAAATAGTGATAACAAAATGCGTAGGTAGGTACCTATTCGATCTATTTGAGCCCCTAACCCAAATCCCTATGGTAATAAATAGAATCCGGTGGTAAGAGAAGTCCTTCATATCTCTGAGCAATCAGATTTGAGTAACATTTTATTTCAGCAAATAAGTAAACAATGGGGTCATAAAAAACTCAATCCATTATACTTGAAAAGAAGCAGGAGGAGGAGGAGGAGGAGGAGGAGGAGGAGGAAGAAAAACTAAAAAAACCTTTGCGTGCGAAGTAACAGTTGCCTTAAAGTCTCCCTCTGTCCGTCCCATAGATTGTGTTTTATTTATATACGGTCGGTTTTTTTTTCTTCATCACCATCGCATCTAAAATTCGAATCCATGTCAAGGGCAATGGTGTAACGCATACGAGAACTAGACCTACTTTACACTGTTGCCTCTCTGAGTTTTTTTTTTTTTTTTTTTCATTCGTGTGTTTGAATTTTTTGCTACATGATTTTGGTAATCAACGCCAGTGGTGTAGTTGTAGACTTGGGATTTGGAAGTTGGTGGTTCGCGTCCAAGCTAAGTCATAAAATTTAGTGAACAGTTAGTAAAGAGTATTTATCGAGGAACGGGCACGACATTTGCGACTAGAATTCATCCTTGATAAAAATTCCTCTTCAAGTAGTTCACCGTTTCTCTTCAAGTTTGTCAAATTATCTTGACAATTTTTCATTGGGTTCGTTTCACCATAACTCTCGCACGGTTTGTTCAATTTTGATAAAATTTGGCAACAATCTTAAACACTCGAAGGAAATTTTCTCATTAGAATGTGTGCTCGATAATTAGGGCCTTCGGGGTTGGGTTCTGCAGTTTACTGAATTATAAGTAGTACCCTAAACCCCGTCTCGCTGGAGGACGTAAAACTGTGACAAAACCAGCCCTGTCAATAACACTGGCTCTTTTGAGGGTACCTGAATGGGACTATGGTCAAGTCCGTCTCAGGAAGTAGGGTATAACGACATAATTATGTACCTGAATATCCCTCATCTGACCCCTACAATTTAGGGGCCCTGAGCTAGCTCTCTGGCCTTGATGACACCTCTTGGTATCCTCTGTGAGCCAAGCCCTCTAGCCTGGATGGCACCTCTTGGTATCCTCTTACTGGGATAATATATGGACTCACAGCTTTTCTCTGGAATAAACCTGATTGTGCGGGCTTTCTAGGTCTGATGCTGCAGGTGAATTTTAGAGAAACTGAGGAGGTTGAAATATACCAGTGAGGGTGCTTTGAGGTTCCATCAAGGCCCGGGGATAGCAGCTTAACTCCAAACACAAAAAGCCCACTCCGAGGCTTAGGTGTAGGGGCGAACAGCCCTAAAGGATGGGTTAAGCTACTACGAATCTACGAGTACCCTAAACCCTAAAGTATCCAGTTCATCTAGCCTCGCCCATACAGAGTATGAGTGGGTATAATTTGAGAGAGATCACTTTGTGTATCACACCTAAGCTAAGAACTCCGCTATAAACAATCTATCCGAGCCGTATCTAGGTCAGCTGATAACACATAACACACACTTGTGTGCAAAAAATTCGACACAATCGATATCAACAATTTTTCCATTAAAAAATAGATCCGCCAGCCTAGTTCGCTTGGAGAGAGTAATGCGTCTGCCTTGCAAGCGCTAGGCCTTGGATTCAATTCCCGATTATCCCAAACGGATGAGATTCGTTCTCGGAACGGCTGACTTTCTCCTATCCTGTCTTCCTTCGCTGTTCGATTTCGGGACGATAAGACCTTAGCAGTTACAGTTCCTTTTATCAAACCTCTTAAAAAAGATACAACTATAGATACTAAACTATCAAAGACGGCATCTTGAAGACAAAAGCATGAGCTTTTTGTTGGTATCTACTTTGGGTTAGTGGCAGGTATAAAAATATTTTCGTAACATTTAGAATACGGCACGAACTCCAAAACTGTTAAGGCGCCTCATTCGAAAAAAAGGACGAAAGCGCAAACTACCCCAATTTCTATGCATTCGAGTGTTTGTATAGTTTTCGCCTAATCATTTTATATCCGACTGGAATATGTGTGTAGTTTTAGATAAAAAAGCACAACGCTAAGGTTTGCCGCGAGGGTCTTTGGAAAAGTGATTGTAAGCAGAGATAAGGAAATAGCAGGGTCTGTAGGCGTTAGAGATATTATGTATCTATACTTCTAATAGAGCGATGGTTTTGAATTAGTGGAAGTGAGGGCGAGAAAACGGCGAAGGAGACCCAAGAAAAGGTGGAAAGATTGTGTGAATCAAGAACTGGGTGAGAAGAATTTATCAGGACATGAGGTACACAATAGGGCTGCCTGGAAGAGACTGACAAGAAACGCCGATCCTATTTAAATAGAAAAAGGTAGGAAGAAGAAGATTCTGAAGATAGATTCTCAAATGCATGGCCAATGGCCATATCAAATGTTTTAGTGTTTTCGAACATGGAAAAAGAAAAATTCCATAACAATGTCATACTTTGTGTTCCCTGCAGTGTCATCGACAATCGACACGTTTTAGTTCGAGAGATTTCACTAGTTCTGTTATCTCTTGAGAAAATGGATATTGTATGTATGTCCACAATGGCCTTACCTACAGCTTTCAGCCTTTCTTTTTGAAAGCATTTGAAATCTCGTTGGAGAGTTTAATTAATACAAATAAATTAGGTACTTAGGTACTTTGCTATGATATCTACTGACTAAGTCCTGCAATCCCTGCATAATGGTAACTTGGATTGCATTGCATTTAAATTGTATATTTAATGGAGAATCGGTTAACTGTGTTGTGTGCATTACTATAATATACATATAAAAATTATAAATAAATGGTCGATTCCTATGTAAAAAGTTGGGAAAAATCCAAATCTGAGGTCAAAACTCCGAAAAAATAACTTTAAATGATCGAAAATTCAAATTTTATTTTCCGTTCTAATGAGATGTGTGACGTCAGACTTAATGCAGTTGCTATTTTCGTCCGCTAGGTAGTGGTGTACGAAACAGCTTACAGAGTTTATCGAGTATTGTTACCGAGGGAGCAACAGGGGTTATGCCCCTTGGCCCGGGGTAGTATGCACTATGCACCTTGTTGGTCAATATTGCTCAAGTTTCCAAGCTATGTTAGGAATTTACAATTGCTTAGAGTATTTGAACTACAGTTTATAATATGTAGTTAGTTTAGAATATGGATAGGTACAACTGCGAGTAAAATGTAAATACATATGTATAGTACTGTACAAATAATGATTTGTAGGGTTTGTGGATGTATTTCCAGTGAATCGTAGGACGGAGCTTATTAGTGGAATACAGGGTCATGTAGTGGACATGTTTAGTAGATGTCTCAATGAATTGGTAGCTAGTTAGTCTATGGATGTTAAAGTGTAGGAAATTAAATACAATCTAACCTGGTAAAACTACTAAAGGTACTCTTATCCCGCTTCCGAAAGTCCTTAGTGAGAGTGAGGTAATCACCCTTACCTTAACCATATAAATTGTAATATCCTCAGCAACTTCACTTGAGATGTGACGTCATCGCCTACGGGAGCGTATGCCGTGACGTCAAAGTTCACGATTTACCGGCATTTTTTAAATCGATTTATCTCGGGATTTAAAAGTCGTAGAAGAAAAAGAAAAATTCCGTTGGTCCTCATTTTTTCTGCTCTATGACTTTCAAACATCACCCAAGTAAGCGCAACTGATCTATTGCTCTAAGTTATAAGTTATAAGCAATAGGTGTAATCTCACCTTACTCTCTCAAATCCCATTTCTTGCGTGGGATTCTACTAGAATGTTAGAGGCCATCTCTTGAATATTTAAGCACTTTAAGCTATCAAGAAAGCGTCCTGAAGCACTTGAACCTTTGTTTCTTTGCGTCCTGTTCCTAGAGTAGGTACGCGATGGCGAGACACTTCCCAGATGGGTAATTTTTACACGAAAAAAATGTTCAGCAGGTACATAAATGATTGTCTTCAAATTGAATATTGATCCCGTAAGCCTTTATCCTTGACAAATGAAGAATGACAGAAGACATGGGACACACAAGTCTTGGTCCATTCAATCCCAGAATCATGAAAAATCAGAATACAAAGTCTTATTTCCAATAGATTTCTTGCTTGGGATTCTACTAGAATGTTATAGGCCATCTCTTGAATGTTTAAGCACTTTAAGCTATCAAGAAAGCGTCCTGAAGCACATAAACCTTTGTTTCTTTGCGTCCTGTTCCTAGACTACTGGATGGCGAGACACTTCCCAGATGAGTAATTTTTGCACGAAAAAAATCTTCAGCAGGTACATAAATGATTGTCTTCAAATTGAATATTGATCCCGTAAGCCTTTATCCTTGACAAATGAAGAATGACAAAAGACATGGGACACACAAGTCTTGGTCCATCCAGTCTCAGAATCATGTAAAAATCAGAATACAAAGTCTTATTTCCAATAGACAAAGCTTGATCCCGCCTTGTTTTCCAATGAAATCATCCCGCTTCCGAAAGTCCTTAGTGAGAGTGAGGTAATCACCCTTACCTTAACCATATAAATTGTAATATCCTCAGCAACTTCACTTGGAACTTGTAGTGGCGTCAATATAGGATTTACGGAGTCTTCCTCTAGGTCTTTTCACTAGTTAATAAAACATTTAATAACAAAATTCTATAGGATTATGTACCTACCTACATGAACTTGGGTAAAATTTCTGATTTTCTCCCTGTTTTTCTGTTTCAGGTAAGGAGTTTCACTGTGACATCTTGATGATACACTGTTCCTCATACAGAGAAGTATAAATAGACCTAAGTCGAAGTGTGTATGTAAATAAATGAGTGGTCAAGAGCACTCTCCTCAATCCAGAGTTGCTAGGGTCGAATCCCGGACAGGTCGGAAATTTTCCAACCAAACTTTTCCGTTTTTTGGACAAGCATGGATGCAAAATAATGTACCCTGAAATAATGTGAAAGCGATGCCGAGGTACATTTTCTTAAACTAAAAAAAAATAAATAAAAATAATGAATCTTGTTTCTGAAGCGACTTGGACTTGGTAGAAAAGTGTGGTGATTGCTCTGTATTTTGATGTCAGCCTCTTAGGGAGATGTCCTAATGAGATAATATTATGTTTAGAAAACAAATTATGAATATTCTGTCTCTTGGGGGAACTGTGTTGACAACACAATTATGTTTTTATGTAATTGTTCTTAAGCTAATAGGCTGTTCTAATGATAATTACACTCAGTTATACCGAGAGAGAGTGTTTCAAGTAAAGTATGATATATAGGTATAGGTTCATAATATGTGAAATGACCAGTACCCAGGTTTCAAATCCCTTCTGCTTCTGACGCAACTCCTAGTACCTAAGTACTTTCCATTTCTATTCTTCTTAAGCTAATAGGCTGTTCTAATGATAATTACACTCAGTTATACCGAGAGAGAGAGTGTTTCAAGTAAAGTATGATATATAGGTATAGGTTCATAATATGTGGAATGACCAGTACCCAGGTTCCAAATCCCTTCTGCTTCTGACGCAATACTTTCCATTTCTATTCTTTACTTCTCGAAAGTATTAATTTGTTCTAATGATGACAGTTGATTGTATTTATGAGGTAATAGGCTCAATATTTCAACTCATGTCAATTACGTGATGTGTTACGGGTGTTTCGTTTTCTCGTTGCTTTATTGGTAAATATATCTTGGGACTACGAATATAGCTTCTGTGAATTGGATGCTTTTGTTAGGACGTTTGTAATGTTTGGTAGCGGGCGAACAGCCCTAAAGGATGGGTTAAGCTACTACGAATCTACGAGTACCCTAAACCCTAAAGTATCCAGTTCATCTAGCCTCGCCCCCCCATACAGAGTATGAGTGGGTATAATTTGAGAGAGATCACTTTGTGTATCACAGCTAAGCTAAGAGGCGAACAGCCCTAAAGGATGGGTTAAGCTACTACGAATCTACGAGTACCCTAAACCCTAAAGTATCCAGTTCATCTAGCCTCGCCCATGCAGAGTATGAGTGGGTATAATTTGAGAGAGATCACTTTGTGTATCACACCTAAGCTAAGAGCTCAGCTATAAACAATCTATCCGAGCCGTATCTAGGTCAGCTGATAACACATAACACACACTTGTGTGCAAAAAATTCGACACAATCGATATCAACAATTTTTCCATTAAAAAATAGATCCGCCAGCCTAGTTCACTTGAAGAGTAATGCGTCTGCCTTGCAAGCGCTAGGCCTTGGATTCAATTCCCGATTATCCCAAACGGATGAGGTTCGTTCTCGGAACGGCTGGTTTTCTCCTATCCTGTCTTCTTTCTCTGTTCGATTTCGGGACGATAAGACCTTAGCAGTTACAGTTCCTTTTATCAAACCTCTTAAAAAAGATACACATAACACACACTTGTGTGCAAAAAATTCGACACAATCGATATCAACAATTTTTCCATTAAAAAATAGATCCGCCAGCCTAGTTCGTTTGGAGAGTAATGCGTCTGCCTTGCAAGCGCTTAGGCCTCGGATTCAATTCCCGATTATCCCAAACGGATGAGGTTCGTTCTCGGAACGGCTGGTTTTCTCCTATCCTGTCTTCCTTCGCTGTTCGATTTTGGGACGATAAGACCTTAGCAGTTATACAGTTCTTTTTATCAAACCTCTTAAAAAAGATACAACTATATATAGATACTAAACTATCAAAGACGGCATCTTGAAGACAAAAAGTAAAAGCATGAGCTTTTTGTTTGTATCTGCTTTGGGTTAGGGGGGTTACACATACAGGCTCAACCTAAACTCCTTCTGACCTACTAACCTAGTTGTAGTAGGTACTCTTTATATATTTATCTTTGTCCAATTATCATACTCGGTATGTAGTTCAAGTTCAAGAAATACAATAATACAAATACTTCAGTAGGTACCTACTTTTAATACAATTATTTACTAGAAAATAATCTGGTGTAAACATCACACGACTTTTTGATGCTATTGGATTTTTGCTACCTCAAACTGCCCAAATGCGGTCAAAGTACCGCTGAACGTTGCTCCAAAAGTCAAGTGTCATGTAGAATCTTTTGTCCTCAGGATAGTTATCTTGCTCTCAAAAGTCTCGCATAATAATATCAATGAACATTGAGGCCGATGTGTGCGCGTCGTTCTAGTTTTTGGAACTTACCCAATAGATTACCAAATCTCCACTATAAAAAAGATACAACTATAGATACTAAACTATCAAAACGGCATCTTGAAGACAAAAGCATGAGCTTTTTGTTGGTATCTACTTTGGGTTCGTGGTAGGTATAAAAATATTTTCGTAACATTTAGAATACCTACGGCACGAACTCCAAAACTGTTAGGCGCCTCATTCGAAAAAAAGGACGAAAGCGCAAACCACCCCAATTTCTATGCATTCGAGTGTTTGTATAGTTTTCGCCTGATCATTTTATATCCGACTGGAATATGTGTGTAGTTTTAGATAAACAAACACAACGCTAAGATTTGCCGCGAGGGTCTGTTGGAAAAGTGATTGTAAGCAGAGATAAGGAAATAGTAGGGTCTGTAGGCGTTAGAGATATTATGTAGCTATACTTCTAATAGAGCGATGGTTTTGAATTAGTGGAAGTGAGGGCGAGAAAACGGCGAGGGAGACCCAAGAAAAGGTGGAAAAGTTGTGTGAATCAAGAACTGGGTGAGAAGAATTTATCAGGACATGAGGTACACAATAGGGCTGCCTGGAAGAGACTGACAAGAAACGCCGATCCTATTTAAATAGAAAAAGGCCAATTTCTATGCATTCGAGTGTTTGTATAGTTTTCGCCTAATCATTTTATATCCGACTGGAATATGTGTGTAGTTTTAGATAAAAAAGAACAACGCTAGGATTTGCCGCGAGGGTCTTTGGAAAAGTGATTGTAAGCAGAGATAAGGAAATGGTAGGGTCTGTAGGCGTTAGAGATATTATGTAGCTATATACTTCTAATAGAGCGATAGTTATGAATTAGTGGAAGTGAGGGCGAGAAAACAGCGAGGGAGACCCAAGAAAAGGTGGAAAAGTTGTGTGAATCAAGACCTGGGTGAGAAGAATTTATCAGGACACGAGGTACACAATAGGGCTGCCTGGAAGAGACTGACAAGAAACGCCGATCCTATTTAAATAGAAAAAGGTAAATACTCGTATAGGAACGAGTAGGTATATGTGAAAGAATTATGTAACCTAACGAAAAGTGACTAACGCACCAAATTTGGATTCAATTGTTTAATTTCACCAAACCGCCCGAACTTAATGGTTCATCGGATCTCTCTCTCTCCACATGCGGATTCAATTGCCTTAGGAATTCGCCTATATTTCATCTCTCTCTTCATTATTATGATAATGTCTGACTGTTGCTTCCCTGCGCTGTGTGCCAAAGAAAGTGTTACACTCCACTTTATGGTCTTTTTCCTGTTCAATAGCACATCATTTCTCTGTCAAGCCCATCTCACTATAGCTTTCCGTTCCAAAGCTGTGATATTATAGTAGACTATCGTCGATCGACGTCGACTGAACCGTCCACACTGCCTCGACAACATGGTAGATGCACCTCGTCGATTGACGGCCATCGACTATGTGTGCTCACAGATTAATATTTACTTTGCTCCTTACAGTAGCATCTGGTGTTGCTGGTAATTTTCTCTCGAAAAAATTGAACTTTTCTGATGGAATCTTACGCCCATAGTAACATACCCTCGAATATTAGAGTTTGAGTAGCGCAATGTGCTGTTCAGATGGTGCTACTCATTTGTTATGCTTAAACACATCTCTGTCATTCATAATGTCTACGCCGCGCTCCTCGCTTTCCGTACGTGAACACATAATACCAAATATCCACACGACATAATAGAGGAGGCGCTATACTACATACTACCACTGCCACAGTCAATAACTTTCTATTTTCATAGCACATAATACCTATAATTTTTTTTTTTTTTTGACAAAATACATAGCAAATAATTATTATTTTGTAATGCCACTCATCTTAGTGCCTGATTTTTAATCTTCATAATCAAAGCAGGGTTTGAAATATGTGTGTATGCAATGTGCAGGACACGTTGTAAATACCTGCTCCTTCAATAATTCCATCATTCTGAGTCCAGAATGCATTCATAAGTTCAGATCGCGTGGTTATAGGATGCTGAGGCTGTGTCACAATCGCCATGGCGTCACACTGTTTGAATGGACAAAATGTCAACAAGCTTGCACACTATGAGAAGCTCTTCGTATAATGCTGTCCTGAGAACCTTGTCACTGAACTGTGTGCCGGACATGCTTTTATTTCGACTGATTTTAAAGTTATTTACATTTAAAACTAATGTTGCCCTATTTTTTATCTTCTTTTCAAATACACTGGAGAGCAATAAATTCCGGGAACCCCTATTTTTTGGTTTTTCCCAAACTGCTGCTCAGTGTTATATTTTTTTCGGTAAACCCAAAACTTATTCCACAAAACCGCATACCTAATACTTTTTTTAAAGTCCATTTTTGCCCTATAAAAATAATGGTAAGTAAAAAGAGAAACGATCTTTAAAAAGTTCCGGCTAGGGTCCAGAAATTTTTTCTAATTTTTACCAATAGTAAATGAATGTTCTGTGTTCTTTTCTAAAGTTCTGTGTTCTTTTCTGGTTCAAAAATTGTGCGTAAAAATATTGAGGAGAAAAAAAGTTACACCAACATTGGGGGGGGAAAAATTCAGAAAAAAAAAAAAAAAAAAAATAGCACAGATCTGTTCCTTGAAGTCTTGGCGAACGTAATCAAGTGTCAGAAGTTTATTATTATTAATTTTTTTTAAATTACTTTGTAATTCGACAAGAAGTACTCAATTCTTAGTGTTTGGGGTCACTCTAGTAACGGTGGACGTTCCCAAATACGGTTCATTTCAATATTGGTTCAACTTCTCACACAACCTATATTTCGTATTTGGATGCTTTTGAGACATCTAGAGTTTACAGTGTCAAATTTTAACGTTCAAATGAAACCCAAATTGTCTGGTAGGTAGGTAGGTACATAGTTGAGGTTGAGACCTATGGACTAAAGTAGGAAGGAAGTGGAGAGATTCATCCTAATTGACTTCTCTTGACATCTCATTCTCATTTCGTATTCCAGCGACAAAGCTTTCCGCTGTACCTCTCTGGACTTGAGAAAATGGATATTGTATGTATGTCCACAATACCTATGCAATTTTTAATGTTAATGGTACCTTAACTTGGATGCAATGTTTGAATGGTAACTTGGATTGCATTGCATTTAAATTGTATATTCAATGGAGAATCGGTTAACTGTGTTGTGTGCATTACTATAATATACATATTATTATATTGTATATCGCTATGTTTTGTACTGTCTAGGTGTACGAAACAGCTTACAGAGTTTATCGAGTATTGTTACCGAAGGGGCAACAGGGGTTATGCCCCTTGGCCCGGGGTAGTATGCACCTTGTTGGTCAATATTGCTCAAGTTTCCAAGCTATGTTAGGAATTTACAATTGCTTAGAGTATTTGAACTACAGTTTATAATATGTAGTTAGTTTAGAATATGAATACAACTGTGAGTAAAATGTAAACACATATGTATAGTACTGTACAAATAATGATTTGTAGAGTTTGTGGATGTATTTCCAGTCAATGGTAGGACGGAGCTTATTAGTGGAATGGACACCTTAACTGACGCATGTAAACTGAAAATAATTGAAACCTGTACAAGTGTACATTGTACTTCATATTTCATATGGACGTTGAGACTGCTCATGGTTTGGACATCATAATGTCCTAATACTCCAAGTATTGACTTCATGTGTATGTAGTGGACATGTTTAGTAGATGTCTCAATGAATTGGTAGCTAGTTAGCCTATGGATGTTAAGGTGTAGGAAATTAAATACAATCTAACCTGGTAAAACTATTACTAAAGGTACTGTTACTGACCATGCTTCAAACTTCTAAAAGTTTAATCTGAAACTGAAGTTGTCCTGTACATTGAACTAAACCCTCAAGTGAACACCAACTACCCTTTAAGCCTTATGGGAAGTTCAGTAGGTAATACATAAACTGATAGGGACACCCACATACCACAATTACCACATGGACATTGTTATTTCAGCGACTGGATTCAGTAGGGCTAGGGGTTTGTGTATTTAGCCAGTGTACATAACCAAGTAGACGCATGGTGAATCAGAATTGCCTGATTAGCAGATAGCATTTCAAAACTCGAGCTTATTATAGGCGAATAATTATCTGACATGTATGTATTTATAGCTCTATTGAAGTCTACTATACGGTGTACTTTGGTTTGTACATATTCGTGTACTACGTGTGGATTGTATATGGTTTTTCTATTCATATTGTGTATTGTATTGTAAAAAGGTTTTTCTATTCATATATTGTGTATTGTATTGTAAAAAGGTTTTTCTATTAATAGACACAGAACGGACGCAGTCATTGGGGTTTGCCAGGCTGTCTAGAAGTTGGAATGGAATGGAATAGACCCTGCGTCGGCGTCGATGTCGTCGAAAATCAAACTGTCGAACTTACTCGAGAAAGGCCTGTAAGAGAACCCCGGAACCTGTTTAGGGCCAAAATCCAATGAGAAAAATAGAGAGACAGACGCACACAAAGACAAAATCTTTATGTGAAAACTTGGAATTTTAG
This sequence comes from Diaphorina citri, assembly GCF_000475195.1. Taxonomy (NCBI): domain Eukaryota; kingdom Metazoa; phylum Arthropoda; class Insecta; order Hemiptera; family Psyllidae; genus Diaphorina; species Diaphorina citri. The sequence continues at coordinate 450,995 of NW_007377484.1, read as the reverse complement.
AACTCAATTTGTTGGTCCTTATAGCATTGCTCAATTTTATGAACATTGATGAGTTCTTGTCACGTGTGATAAAGAAGAACATTAAATGAGATGGGAGGACACCTTAACTGACGCATGTAAACTGAAAATAATTGAAACCTGTACAAGTGTACATTGTACTTCATATTTCATATGGACGTTGAGATTGCTGATGGTTTTGACGTCATAATGTCCAAGTACTCCAATTGATGTGTGTTTTAACACTCGTGTTAACTTTACACTATGAGTTATTGGGTATGGAGCTTTAGTAGTTTAGTGGATTCTTTGCCTTCTCGCCCCCCAAAGTAGTCACTCTGATTTGTTTCGGAATGGCCGATCTTCTTCGTCTAATCCCCCACCTACTGGTCCATTTCCCCTCGAAATTTGATTGTGTTCAAATTTTGTTTGGATTTCATCCTAAACAAATAAGGTTCGTTTTTGGAAAGGGGGCCGATCTTCTTCGTCTAATCCCCCACCTACTGGTCCATTTCCCCTCGAAATTTGATTGTGTTCAAATTTTGTTTGGATTTCATCCTGAACGAATAAGGTTCGTTTTTGGAAAGTCTGGCTTTCTTCTGTTCTGTCTCTCTTCACTTTCGGGATATCTAGGCGCACCCAGGCCAAGTTCCGGCCTGAGCACGCCAGTGTGTATATTACACGAAACATTTCGACGCATTTTTACCCCTATCATAACTCCGATAATTTTCCACGTAATGTTACGAAATTTGGACCATATGTTAACCTATACTTCCTTATTATGCCTGCGATTCCGAAGTTCTAGCTTTACCGGAAAGGGTAGAAAAAACGGCTTGAAAATCGCTTATTTTACGACTGACTCACTGATTCACTCATCAAAATTATGAGGCAATTCCCGATGTTGTAGAAACTTGAAATTTGGTAGGATGGTAAGTCCTAATGAGTAGGTCCTTGAAGGAATTGAGATCCAGCATTTTCAGCAGACTTGGCCTTTATTTTCTGATCTCACCACTTTTAAGGGCCGACATTTTTGGATAGGAACTTGGCCTTTTTTTCACATTTGTGTTTTTGTGGGTATTATAAGACCATAGTAGTTACAGTTTCCTCTAGTAAACCTCTAAAAAAATTGTTTGTTGAAAGAGAAAGAAGAACCACTCGAGAAAAATCAAACGAAATGTTCGTAAATTCATCGGTATCTCTCAATAGTCGATATTACATTGAAAGAATCCTAACTGAACATTAACACCCTCTTGTGACCTCGACCCCAATAATCCTTGGCTTACCTTACCACAGCCTTAGAAGAAAAATAAGTACCTTAACTCAATTATAATTATCGCATTATGATAATTGGAGAATCCTAACTGAACATTAACACCCTCTTGTGACCTCGACCCCAATAATCCTTGGCTTACCTTACCACAGCCTTAGAAGAAAAATAACTACCTTAACTCAATTATAATTATCGCATTATGATAATTGGTTTTAATTTCGCAGAGTCTTTTGGCACGGCTACGAGTGCTCGTAAGTTGTTGCTTGCAGGCATACGAAGAAAATCGGAATGGTAAGGCTTTGAATAAAGGGTAGAACAGGATTTACATGAAGGCGCACCAAGATTTAAATAACGAAATACCAAGTTTCAAATTAAGGATTATCAAAGCCAGTCGGAAATCCTCAAAATAGTCCCTAATTTCAAGATCCACTGGAAGCATCCTTGTTTGTACAAAAGCTCAAATGGATATCTACCGCTAAGAGACCTAAGCGGTAGAGGATATGTATCTGGTCATATGTATCTGGCATTATCCTACTCATGTACTCATACTCAAGGGTCAGCTATTCATTATAATAAATCCGATACACCCACCAAGTTATAGGTAGCAGCATTTTATACTAACGTCTGTGACACAGTGTGACATGAACAATGCTTCTGAACTTAGCAAACCATTATACATTTCAGTATCAGTAGGTATATTGTGAAGTTAGCATTACACTGTGACTGTGAAGTTTTGTCTGGCGGGCTGATGTCACAAGATCGCGTGGTTATAGGATGCTGAGGCTGTGTCACAATCGCCATGGCGTCACACTGTTTGAATGGACAAAATGTCAACAAGCTTGCACACTATGAGAAGCTCTTCGTATAATGCTGTCCTGAGAACCTTGTCACTGAACTGTGTGCCGGACATGCTTTTATTTCGACTGATTTTAAAGTTATTTACATTTAAAACTAATTTTGCCTTTTTTTTAATCTTCTTTTCTACATTTGTACTAGTTATCTCTATCCATCAAACTATTGACAGATTCTACACCCAAAACAAATTAAATTTGAAATAAAACTGGAAAGAAGAGAAAACTCAACTTTTGCGTCAAACAGAATATTACCAAACTCTCTCCCTCCCCCCTCTCTCCCTCCCTCTCCCTCTGACCTACTGACCCAGAAAAAAATTTTAAAATTTTACAAAAAAAAAAAATCAAAAAGGTTTTACCGAAAAAAAAAAAAAAAAAAAAAAAAAAAAAAAACACTGAGCAGCAGTTTGAGAAAAACTGAAAAATAGGGGTGCCCCGAATTCATTGCTCTCCAGTGTATTTCCTGTCTTAATCATCAACTTTTGGTCTTTTCTTTCTTATTTGTACGGCCTACATTTGTACTAGGTTACCGCCATCTGTGTGTGTATCTCTATCCATCAAACTATTGACAGATTCTACAACCAAAACAAATTAAATTTGAAATAAAACTGGAAAGAAGAGAAAACTCAACATTTGAGCCCTCCTCAGTCAAACAGAATATTTCAAAAACCTTTCTCGCTTTGAGTTCATGGGTCGTCGCGACAAATTTCGAGATCAGAGCTCATTTGTGTGAGAAAATGTGAAAAAAATCCCCCCAAAACCAGTTATTTGCATTTGTGTGAGAAAATGTGAAAAAAATCCCCCAAAAACTAGTTTTTTTGGTTTTTTGGCTTTATGGTTTTCTGGACAAAATTTGCACCACCATTTTCGTGTTCCTGGTAAAAAGACCTTTAATTTGATATATAGGTCGACCAGGTTTGGATAAGTCCTTCTATGGGGACTGGAAAGAAGAGAAAACTCAACATTTGAGCCCTCCTCAGTCAAACAGAATATTTCAAAACCCGTTAAACCCGGGCTGAAATTTGAGCGCCCACACACACAGTACCAAACTCTCTCTCTCCCTCCCCCTCCCTCTCCCTCTCCCTCTGACCTACTGACCCAGAATTGGAGCTTTTTTTATTTTTGGAATGATGAAAAGCGCCCGGACCTTTAGCCCACTTTTTTTTTGTCAGACTCATACTGTGTTTTTAACTGTCATATTTTTCCCCCCGAAATCTTTTTGAAATTCTCTACTCAAAGTTTGTCAGAGTTTTGAACGAACAAAGTGAATTGTAAGTTTTAACTTGATAAACGATGGTTTTTCCCTTTGTTTCGCCATACCTAACTATCGAAAGGTTTGTTCGATTTTGATGAAATTTGACATTTTTTTCAGGAAATCAGTTCATTAGATTTTGGGCTCGATGGGACCAAAATTTCCCCCAGTTTGGGTCATCATCAGGATCTAAGGCAAGGCCCCTGTCAGTGTAGCCATTCATGTTTGTCTGTTTGCTGCACTTGCTGTTCTCTTCAGTTGTTGGTATGAAGAGCAGCCCATTAGGTTGTTGAATGTCGTGGAAAAGCTGGACGGACTTTACGAGTGGTTTAATGGGACAGCATGAAGCAGAAAAGAACTGTGGAACTTGTTCAGATAAAAATGGCTTTTCCCATTTTCCCAGTTGGTATTCATATTGTGTATTGTATTGTATAAAGGTTTTTCTATTAATAGACACAGGACGGACGCAGTCATTGGGGTTTGCCAGGCTGTCTAGAAGTTGGAATGGAAAGGAATAGACCCTGCGTCGGTGTCGTCAATCCTTCATCGGCGTCGATGTCGTCGAAAATCAAACTATCGAACTTACTCGAGAAAGGCCCGTAAGAGAACCCCAGAACCTGTTTAGGGCCAAAATTTAATGCGAAAAATAGAGAGACAGACGCACACAAAGGCAAAATCTTTGTGTTAAAACTTGGAAATTAGAACTCAATTTGTTCGTCCTTATAGCATTGCTCAATTTTATGAACATTGATGAGTTCTTAATGGAATGGAATAGACCCTGCGTCGGCGTCGATGTCGTCGAAAATCAAACTGTCGAACTTACTCGAGAAAGGCCTGTAAGAGAACCCTGGAACCTGTTTAGGGCCAAAATCCAATGAGAAAAATAGAGAGACAGACGCACACAAAGGCAAAATCTTTGTGTGGAATTTAGAACTCAATTTGTTGGTCCTTATAGCATTGCTCAATTTTATGAACATTGATGAGTGTTGTCAAAGTCTCAGCTTAGGCAGCAGAGTCTGAGTGAGGTCTCCAGTTCACAGGACTGTATACAACTTTTTGATAACGAACGAGCATTTTAAAGAATGACAATTTCTTCAACTTTTTTTTAATGTTAAAATGGAAGGATATTTATACGAAACAGTATTAGATATTTCGAGTTTAAGTTAACCACTATTGTTAGGAAAGCTCCAATGGAAGCTATAATCATCTCACAGCGTGACATCACCTCTCTAATGACCTACTGAATTAGTCTATAGAAAACCTTTCTAATCTTTCTATTCGAGAAAGAGAAGTTAACCACTATTGTTAGGAAAGCTCCAATGGAAGCTATAATCATCTCACAGCGTGACATCACCTCTCTAATGACCTACTGAATTACTCTATAGAAAACCTTTCTAATCTTTCTATTGGAGAAAGAGTTTCAAGGAAAAATTAGAAAAGCGACTCCTATTTTTTCCATTGTTGTTCGCTTGGTACTTGATGTTTTCTTGAAGGCAGTACATGGATTGGAAAACACTATACCTCTCTCCACTCCTTGCTTTCTTCTGAAAACACTTTGACTCCTGTTGAGAAACTTACCAGGATTTCAGGCCCGATGTTATGTACTGTAGACTGCTGGACAATGGTGGCCGTTCCTCAATATTAGGATTATTAGGACTATCTTTTGTTGAGACATTGTAGATAGAGTCCTCCTTTCAGTATCAAGATGAAAAGAAAAGGTTAAGCTTGTTGAAATTGGGAGAGAAATGCCATAGCGCAATCTCCGCCTTCGATCCAAATTTATCTTCCAACTAATTATTAATTGATTTAATTGAATGACATTAAACAGAAAAGAACCATCCATCCAAAGGTTAAGCTTGTTGAAATTGGGAGAGAAATGCCATAGCGCAATCTCCGCCTTTGATCCAACTTTATCTTCCAACTAATTATTAATTGGACGACATTAAACAGAAAAGAACCATCCATAACGCAATTCCCCTTAACGATGGTTCTTTTCTGTCCAATTCGTTTAGGAAGTTCTTTGGTATTGGAGATTGGAGGCCTCTGTAAATAGTTTCAATACTTTTGTCCAAGGAAACTTGCACCAAGGAGTAGATCCAGAATGATAAAGAACAAAGGACAATAGGAATACTCGATAGACGTTAGCTTGTTTCCCGATACCAATTCGACCTTTTCACCTATTAGGGCAATCACAGGCATAGTCTCAATACACAGAATCAGACAAAGTTCCCCGCGGCCACGAAGACAGATCCTGAATGATAAAGAACAAAGGACAATAGGAATACTCGATAGACGTTAGCTTGTTTCCCGATACCAATTCGACCTTTTCACCTACTAGGGCAATCACAGGCATAGTCTTAATACACAGAATCAGACAAAGTTCCCCGCGGCCACGAAGACCCCTGAGGTTGGTTTTCTAGTCATTAGTTATTTCTAGACTCACGTCATCGGCACCGTCAGGTTTAAAAGTTTCTTCACGTAATGATCGTTACGAGAAACCCAAACAGAGTCTAACGGGTTCGTGTGGGTTTCTCCAATAAAAAATCTTAATGATCAAGAAATGGATGAGAACAAGAGTCAGACACTTTCTAAACTAGAAATCTCGTCTTACATCACGGGGCAGAGAGAAAAAAGTGAAAGCGCGTCTCAGAAGCGATGTTTTGTTTTGGACGCTGAGATTATGAAGTGATATTACGTTGTGTTTTGAGTTCCTATTGTTACCGAGGATTCAGAGGGTCTCCAGACTCTTCGGGCATCTGGATCCTTTGTTTTGTGTTATCTTCAGTAACAGACGAGGCGCTATTGTTTTTAGGGACATTACAATGAGATCATATTGAAGCTGGAGAACAATGTCAACTTTGATTCGGGTATTGGGTTGTAGTTTACTCGACAAGTATTGTCCAGGATGTCATCAGATGGGTGAACGAGATTTTGGTTTCTTTTGTTTTTAGAAAGTGTAACTTTCAAATGTGAGTGGGGTTTTATTATTCGATTCTCCATATGACTATGATGTTTTTCAGGTCAATTTTGAGTTGAACATTTACACGATTACAATAGGGGGATTTTTAATCGTTCACAGTACGTAATTGAATAAATAATTCTAAATTCTAAAATTTTAAACGAATTTAACTGTCTTTAATGATTACAAAAATGCATATTTTAACCCTTCGAAATCTAGAACCTTCTACTGAATGGTCCCTTTTTTTTGGGCAATCAAAAAACATGCCATTTTAGCGATTGGTGAAACCCCCACTATTGTGTACAAGAGAGATGAATCCCACACAACATGTAAGTCGAGTTGAACGACGTGGCTCAAGGCTATGGTCCAATCTTTCGGTATCAGTTGGAAACTTTTCATAATGCCTTGAAATAAAATAAAAATAAAAAAAAACTAGAGTTTTTTCTCTAAAAAATACAAAATAATTGCATAAAATCCAGTCGGAATGTCGAAACAGTCAAAGTTTACGTGTAAATTCAATTGATATCTACTCGAAGCAAGACTAGTGGAGCTTAGTGAAGCTTAGATTCCATATCAAGAATATTCACAACTCTATCACAGTAGAACAGTTACAATGTTTACTGCTCACTCGAATTTGTTCATTTTGAATAAATCGGGAAAAGCTGGACGGACTTTACGAGTGGTTTAATTGGACAGCATGAAGCAGAAAAGAACTGAGGAACTTGTTCAGATAAAAATGGCTTACGGACCTCGAGAGGTATAGCGAAACTTTTTCCCAAACTCTATCACAGTAGAACAGTTACAATGTTTACTGCTCACTCGAATTTGTTCATGTTGAATAAATCGGGAAAAGCTGGACGGACTTTGGACAGCATGAAGCAGAAAAGAACAAACTGTGGAACTTGGTCGGATAAAAATAAAAATGGCTTACGGATCTCGAGAGGTATAGCGAAACTTTTTCCCAAGAGGAGCTGACACGAGTGGTCAGTATGTGTATGTAATATGTATACCTACTCTCCTAAAGTACAAACGTATTTAGAAAAGAGAGGCTTGAACTTCACCCAGATTTAAAATAAATGGGAACGTGAATCATTAACAAACTCTTCTTTGTGAATCATTAACAAACAAGCATGTGAATAGTCAATCCGATGTGATTTTTCACGCTGAATCGAATGGTACAACTTTTAGAAATATCCGGCTTACAGTTGAGAAGTTACGGGTTCGATACTTCCCTATGATGTCTCACTAGTAACTTATCAATGCGTCACACTAGTAACGGAAGGTACCTTTAGTATTTATTTTTTATCTTTTTTTAAAATAAAGGTATCAAAGTATTTTTAGCGCCATTTTGAAGACAATCATATTCTACATAACATATGAAAAGACCGAATTAGTATTTATTTTTTATCTTTTTTAAAATAAAGGTATCAAAGTATTTCTAGCGCCATTTTGAAGACAATGACCGATTTGATAATTAAAATACTTTCAGAAATTTTTAGGTTCAAACTTGATGGTGCAAAAATCGCCTTTATTTTAGGTCACTCTAGTAACGCCAACTGTGAAAGCTTCTGGAAAGGCGGGGGAAAAATTTTTCAGAAAAAAATTGCACAGATCTGTTCCTCCTTTAAGTCTTGGCGAACGTAATCAAGTGTCAGAAGTTTATTATTATTATTTTTTTTAATTACTTTGTAATTCGACAAGAAGTACTCAATTCTTAGGGTTTGGGGTTCCCAAATACGGTTCATTTCAATTGGTTCAACTTCTCACACAAGCTATATTTCGTATTTGGATGCTTTTGAGACATCTAGAGTTTACAGTGTCAAATTTTGACGTTCAAATTAAACCCAAATTGTCTGGTAGGTAGTTAGTTGAGGTTGAGACCTGTGGACTAAAGTAGGAAAGAAGTGGGGAGATTCATCCTAATTGACTTCTCTTGACGTCTCATTCTCATTTCGTATTCCAGCGAGAAAGCTTTCCGCTGTACCTCTCTGGTTTGAAACATTTCAACTTATAAAAGTTATTCATGATGAAAGATGGCAGTTTTTGACAATATCTCACGTTTCTTCACATTCAAAATGACTTTGTGTCTCGGTAATGCTAGAACGTGATGTGGTTCAATGTTTTTTACATGATTTTTTCCCCTTTCAACTTGTGTTTGATAAAGTTTTTTGGTCGAATTATTATTGTATTTTAAAGTTGTGTTGGAGAGGTAAAAAAAAATCCGAGGAATTACAAAATGTCAATGAGTGAATGAAGTTCTGATTCATTTTTGTATTATACAATGATCATTGGATCATTGAGGTACCTACACAATCAGATTGGTTAGGTATCCATCCACATCTCTGTGTACATGTTCAATGTTCAAGTTACTTATTTTCCATTCAAAACCAGCTTTCAAGTATGATAAGCACCGTTTCTGATACATACTACACCATTCTACAAGATACAAATTTTGGGGTTTTATGTTTTTCAAATTTCCAAATGTTTAGGACCTAAACATTACTACAAATTTTCTTTGCAATTCCATAAAAACCATTCAATCATTAAAGCTATTTTTCAAATGAATTGAATACATCTTCGTGAGACTGCAATCCAGAAGCTCATTTAAATTACATTGGTTGTTGGTTGGATTTTGCTGTTGAACGGCTTTACAACAAAATGATCCCGATGCAAAAAATCTTGTTGATGTCGTGTGCTGAAGACTATAGTATTGTTAGGATACCTACTTGGGTCAATTTCATACATATTGGAGCTTTTTTTCATTTTTCATTATTTTTAGAAACACCCATCACAACTTGAGCTTTCTGCGCACCCTGAACGCACACTAAAGTTTTTTTTTTCTCCTGCAGACAGATTAATACGAGCTCATAAATATAATGTGCGAAACAAATTCTCCTCTGTTACTTCACACACAAGCCCTCTCGAACATCTGTTCTGCCCTAAACATTAAACATATACTTGCTTCACATATAAACGAATCGTTTTAACTATCCAACGAGTTCCAAGTTCTTCTCGGTGCTTTTTTTACACAATTGTGCATAATTTATCTTGGCTTGTTGGGTCTGGAGTGCCTACATTCACCAGATAGCATCCGTCAGAGCTTCTACTTCTACACAGATGAATGCTTCTATTTCATTACCTCCGCACCATCGCCTAATCATTGGCTGAGTCGAGGAGTTGATGTGCTCAAAATGTGAATACTGGGTGCTCTGAGAAGACGTGTTGTGTTTGGATTTGAAAAATCTTATCCGTTCTCGATATTTTGTTCAGTAAACCTGTCCGATATATGGGCAGAATTAAACAGAAGAGAACCATCCATAAGGAGCATTGCCTTATTTATTGTTCTTTTCTGCCCAATACTGTCCATTTCAATATTATAGTTGAGTAGTTTACCGGAGCTGCGTTTAATATTAGCGTCTTTTGAAGAAGGTAGCAAGGTAGCAACGGATATGACCGAATTAAAAGAAGAAAAAAAAAATCTTGTTGATGTCGTGTGCTGAAGACTATAGTATTGTTAGGATACCTACTTGGGTCAATTTCATACATATTGGAGCTTTTTTTTCATTTTTCATTATTTTTAGAAACACGCATCACAACTTGAGCTTTCTGCGCACCCTGAACGCACACTAAAGTTTTTTTTCTCCTGCAGACAGATTAATACGAGCTCATAAATATAATGTGCGAAACAAATTCTCCTCTGTTACTTCACACACAAGCCCTCTCGAACATCTGTTCTGCCCTAAACATTAAACATAATACTTGCTTCACATATAAACGAATCGTTTTAACTATCCAACGAGTTGAGTTCTAAGTTCTTCTCGGTGCTTTTTTTACACAATTGTGCATAATTTATCTTGGCTTGTTGGGTTTGGAGTGCCTAGATTCACCAGATAGCATCCGTCAGAGCTTCTACTTCTACACAGATGAATGCTTCTATTTCATTACCTCCGCGCCATCGCCAGTGTTTTCATAACAATGGGAATATTTGGATTAGGTAAAACTCTTGGAGAGCCATTACTGTTCCACAACCGTTTTATTCTTGCTTGAAATTTTGAATGTGAATGTTTTTAGGAATTATAATGTAATGATGTTACCGTGTTACGTCTGATGATTACACAGGAGAGGTATCTGATTTGGGTAAGGGTACCTATCTAGTAGAAAGTCACACGTAGGAAACCTCAAGACCATCATTGATTTTGGATCAACATAGGTTTAGGAATTATAATGTAATGATGTTACCGTGTTACGTCTGATGATTACACAGGAGAGGTATCTGATTTGGGTAATCTAGTAGAAAGTTACACGTAGGAAAAAACCTCAAGACCATCATTGATTTTGGATCAACATAGAACTTATGTGGAATAAATGTTAATGTATTTCCATTGCCTTCATTATTTGTTGATCGAGGTGAATCATTTCTCCAAGAGATCTGATCCGATAAGAAATTTGCATTTCGTTGATCGTTTTTCATTTCTTCCATTCCTTGGCAAGCTTTGCATCCAAGGTAATTGTAATTAGTCATTATAGAAACACACATGGTCACTTGGTCATAAATATGTATGGAGCATTCGAACTGTAAAGAAAAGTTCCCACCTTCAACTTTATAAGTTCTCCCACTCACATAACTGGAATATGTAAGGATTACGGGATCATAAATATGTAGTATGATTCAGATCCTGGATCCGAAGCTTTTCAATCCTACCTACATTTATATTAGTATTGTTTAACTCAATGAAATTCATATAAAATACCCAACGATGGATCAACTGGGGTTTGTAGACATTCAGTCAGTTTTATGATTTTTCCTTTTGTGCCTCTCTTTTGGAGTTGTGCTTTTAGGAACCCCTACTTCAAGATGGTATTAACGGACGATGTGTTGTTGGAGTGTTGTTTATTTCAGGCCTGTTTGGTACATTGGACATGGTTTGAGAACAATTGTTGTAGTCTCTATTGGAAGTTGGAACTTGTATACATATATTTGTTTGTTAAACAAATAAAGTTTGAATTAAAGTTTAGTTTGAGTTGTGCTTTTAGGAACCCCTACTTCAAGATGGTATTCACGGACGATGTGTTGTTGGAGTGTTGTTTATTTCAGGCCTGTTTGGTATATTGGACATGGTTTGAGAACAATTGCTGTAGTCTCTATTGGAAGTTGGAACTTGTATACATATATCTGTTTGTTAAACAAATAAAGTTTGAATTAAAGTTTAGTTATTTAGTGGGTCAATGTGAAGAAGAAAATTGTCCTTTGTACTTGGAAGACATCACGCGTACGTGCTGATGGGATACTTCAAGAACTGGCAATTAAGTTTAGTTTTTTAGTGGGTCAATGCGAAGAAGAAAATTGTCCTTTTTACTTGGAAGACATCACGCGTACGTGCTGATGGGATACTTCAAGAACTGGCAATTTAATGTTATCATAGAATAATCCTTCGAATACAAAGCTCTCAGGTATTTGTACTTACTTACCAGTAACGTCATTGGATAAAGTTAGAAGCGTGAATAAATTGTAGCCCGAGTACTTTGACAATACAAAGCTCTCAGGTATTTGTACTTACCAGTAACGTCATTGGATAAAGTTAGAAGCGTGAATAAATTGTAGCCCGAGTACTTTGAGAATACAAAGCTCTCAGGTATTTGTACTTACCAGTAACGTCATTGGATAAAGTTAGAAGCGTGAATAAATTGTAGCCCGAGTACTTTGACACTTAATAACAAATTTAACTCTCTCATAATTATCATAATCACTGTGAACAACTGAACACTTTATTACAAGAAAGGTGTTTGACATTTAAGATCTTTTACATTCCACCTTACCAGAGGATAGTGTCGATAGAACAACGCTATGGTATATCCTCAACCCAGAGCAATACTTTAATCCTGTCCTAATCACAGTCTGAGGTGTCAGCTATTTAAACATAAGAAGTTTTATGCAACACCTTTTGGTGTGGAAATGTTCATGCTGTCAGGACGTTACAGAATGGACGTTTCTTGTACACTAGCACTAGAACACTTATAGACTCCTGATACTGACTCCGCGTAATCATTGTTAGATTATTCTGTGAATGTTGCCAATGGATGGTGTGAACACTTTATTACAAGAAAGGTGTTTGACATTTAAGATCTTTTACATTCCACCTTACCAGAGGATAGTGTCGATAGAACAACGCCATGGTATATCCTCAACCCAGAGCAACACTTTAATCCTGTCCTAATCACAGTCCGAGGTGTCAGCTATTTAAACATAAGAAGTTTTATGCAACACCTTTTGGTGTGGAAATGTTCATGCTGTCAGGACGTTACAGAATGGACGTTTCTTGTACACTAGCACTAGAACACTAGACTCCTGATACTGACTCCGCGTAATTGTAATCATTGTTAGATTATTCTGTGAATGTTGCCAGATTATTCTGTGAATGTTGGTCTTTTGAACAAAATAGTTGCTGGAGACATTAAGGTGGGCTTTTGGATTTCTAGAGCCAAGTCCAATTTGTAGTCTATCTTGCACAAGCAGCGTTAAACGGTTGTCAAATCTCCCTTCAACTTGACACAGATCACCGATGAAATGGATTTAATTCTCGGGTGTATTTTTCGACACCATATTCAGAGATTTTGATTAGGAAATGAATTTGATTCGAGTCATCATACATTAATCCCCAAGATATCCATGCTAATTGACACATTATTCAATTGATTACGAACACAGAGATCACAGTTCAGTTACCTAGGGGTATCTTCTTATACCAGTGATAAATCTAGAGCTGGAGTAGGTTATTCATATTACCACCAGATGAGCCCGTAGTAATGCAGGGAACAAGCTGGGCCCGTCCCTCCAGGAATTTTTAGCCCGTAGTTTATTCGATCGTGGTTAAAGAAAATTAGTACCATGTTCATGCTGTCAGGACGTTACAGAATGGACGTTTCTTGTACACTAGCACTAGAACACTAGACTCCTGATACTGACTCCGCGTAATCATTGTTAGATTATTCTGTGAATGTTGCCAATGAATGGGGTCTTTTGGTCTTTTGAACAAAATTGGACAAAATAGTTGCTGGAGACATTAAGGTGGGCTTTTGGATTTCTAGAGCCAAGTCCAACTTGTAGTCTATCTTGCACAAGCAGCGTTAAACGGTTGTCAAATCTCCCTTCAACTTGACACAGATCACTGATGAAATGGATTTAATTCTCGGGTGTATTTTTCGACACCATATTCAGAGATTTTGATTAGGAAATGAATTTGATTCGAGTCCTCATACATTAATCCCCAAGATATCCATGCTAATTGACACATTATTCAATTGATTACGAACACAGAGATCACAGTTACCTAGGGGTATCTTCTTATAAATCTAGAGCTGGAGTATGGTATTCATATTACCACCAGATGAGCCCGTAGTAATGTATGACCAAGAGGGGGAGCCAACAAGTGTCTCTTGCTTCGAGTCCCAGACGAGACACAAAAGTTTTGCAATCATTGGCTGAGTCGAGGAGTTGATGTGCTCAAAATGTGAATACTGGGTGCTCTGAGAAGACGTGTTGTGTTTGGATTTGAAAAATTGAATCCGTTCTCGATTTGTTCAGTAAACCTGTCCGATATTTGGGCAGCATATTGTAAAAGCAGCAATAAAATTGTTTGTGCCGTCACGAAAGGAGGTTTGTATGTAATTACATGTGCATTAGCGTTAATGTAGAAATCTTGGATAATTTGCTCCATGGCAAGAAAACCAACATGCTCTACAAATCTAGAAGTTCCACTATAGGGAACAAGCTGGGCCCGTCCCTCCAGGAATTTTTAGCCCGTAGTTTATTCGATCGTGGTTAAAGAAAATTAGTACCTACCTATGTAGGTACCTACCTAATTTGTTTAATATTCAGTTTATTATTATTCTTGATTTGATTTTTTGATTTTACTTTCATGTAATGATTTAAAATCAAGACTAGAGCCCGTTCTCCCTTTATTACCAATATAATGTTTAAGTCACCCATCCATTTATTGGCCTTACTCGGCGTAACTTAGCATGAACAGAAGAGAACCATCCATAAGGAGCATTGCCTTATTTATTGTTCTTTTCTGCCCAATACTGTCCATTTCGATATTATAGTAGAGTAATTTACCGGAGCTTCGTTTAATATTAGCGTCTTTTGAAGAAGGTAGCAAGGTAGCAACGGATATGACCGAATCAAAAGAAGAAGAGAAAAATCATGTTAATGTCGTTGGGTCAATTTCATACATATTGGAGCTTTTTTTCTTTTTTCATTATTTTTAGAAACACCCATCACAACTTGAGCTTTCTGCGCACCCTGAACGCACACTAAAGTCTCCCTTTATTCCCAATATAATGTTTAAGTCACCCATCCATTTATTGGCCTTGCTCGGCGTAGCTTAACACAGGTGACGCTAAAACCAATCTTAAAATAACGACTGAAGTGTTATCTAAAACTTTCTCGCTTTGAGTTTACAGGTCGTCGCGACAAATTTCGAGATCAGAGCTCATTTGTGTGAGAAAATGTGAAAAAAAAATCCCCCAAATACCAGAGCTCATTTGTGTGAGAAAATGTGAAAAAAATCCCCCAAAAACCAGTTTTTTTGGCTTTATGGTTTTCTGGACAAAATTTGGTGATCGACTGAAGTGTTATCTAAAGCTTTCTCGCTTTGAGTTCATAGGTCGTCGCGACAAATTTCGAGATCAGAGCTCATTTGTGTGAGAAAATGTGAAAAAAATCCCCCAAAAACCAGTTTTTTTGGTTTTTTGGCTTTATGGTTTTCTGGACAAAATTTGCACCACCATTTTGGAATACAATACCGAAGCGAATAAAATAGCCCGTCCCTTATACCTTTTTATTACTATCGTAATAATAAAGGAAGGACGGGCTAAAAAGGGGGAAGGAAGGAAAAAAATGTACCTAGGTACTTATTCTAAAATTTTCCTTTGCTCTTTTTTTTCTAATCAGAGCGGATCGCAGCTAACTAGTCCCTTATACCTTTTTATTACTATCGTAATAATAAAGGAAGGACGGGCTAAAAAGGGGGAAGGAAGGAAAAAAATGTACCTAGGTACCTAGGTACTTATTCTAAAATTTTCCTTTGCTCTTTTTTTCTAATCAGAGCGGATCGCAGCTGACTTGTGTGAGAGACACATTCATATTTTATGTATTCATACATATTACACACACGTACCTCCTATCTCAACTGCTTACTTCAAAGCTCTCCTGGTAAGTTGGCATTGTGGTACTTATACCATACTAAGCACACACGTACTTGAAGTAGCTTATGTTGTCACCCGATAAGCCTATATGATTCAATTTCGGACCAAAGATTTGTATATTTATGAAGCTTAGCGCACTTATGGGACCTTTGGTCCTTACATCTAAGTCTCTACTTCAAGGTAAACTTTTCTTTTTGTGTGCTATGCCGGGCCAAAAGATTTGGATGATTGGGCTGAAAGATGAACCCAATTGTTGAGAAAATATTTACAGGGGGTCGGTCGTCGTGTAAAGTTATATTGAGTTCAGTCTTGTAGTGTGGTATTTGGCTAACTCGGTTTCAATTTGTTTCGAACGTCAGAGCTTCTACTTCTACACAGATGAATGCTTCTATTTCATTACCTCCGCGCCATCGCCAGTGTTTTCATAACAATGGGAATATTATTTTGGATTAGGTAAAACTCTTGGAAAGCCATTATTGTTCCAAAACCTTTTTATTCTTGCTTGAAATTTTGAATGTGAATGTTTTTAGGAATTATAATGTAATGATGTTACCGTGTTACGTCTGATGATTACACAGGAGAGGTATCTGATTTGGGTAATCTAGTAGAAAGTCACACGTAGGAAACCTCAAGACCATCATTGAATTTGGTTCAACATAGGACTTATGTGGAATAAATGTTAATGTACATATTTCCATTGCCTTCGTTATTTGTTGATCGAGGTGAATCATTTCTCCAAGAGATCTGATCATTATGTATTCATACATATTACACACACGTACCTCCTATCTCAACTGCTTACTTCAAAGCTCTCCTGGTAAGTTGGCATTGTGGTACTTGTACCATACTAAGCACACACGTACTTGAAGTAGCTTATGTTACTACTTAAGTAAATACACTTTGATGTACTGGATTGTCGAGTCAAATGAGAAGCAAGTAATACTTTATGTATTTAGTCCAGGGATTTCCAACTTTGATGAATGTAGGGGGGCCAC
Organism: Diaphorina citri; assembly: GCF_000475195.1. Lineage (NCBI taxonomy): Eukaryota > Metazoa > Arthropoda > Insecta > Hemiptera > Psyllidae > Diaphorina > Diaphorina citri. The sequence goes on along the minus strand of NW_007377484.1, from coordinate 434,467 downwards.
TTGAGAGTCGACTTTTATTTCGGAGGCCACAAACTCCACAGAGGTTGCGGGTTGATTTCCATAAAGATCGGTAAAAAAAAAAGGATTCGAAAACAAATGGTCTTTTCCGAATCGCTTTTTTTAACATCGCTGCTGGAATTTGAACCACAGTCCTCTCGGTTATGAGTCCAACACCTTGACAACTGCACGACCGAGACTACGGATTGGTCATATTGAACAAAATGCTGGCTCTTAAGTTCGTGCTAAGTATAGTCTCAAGGCATTTGATTGGTCAATTTTGACTTGAGACTGATCTAAGAACAATCATTCTTGTTCATAAATATATACGAGTGTAATACCTCGACAACTGCACTACCGAGACTACGGATATTTTTTATTTAGAATTTCGCCTGGTCCACCTTGTATTAGCTATAGTGTATAGTATACATAGAGCATTGCGTACAGTACAGAATGGAAATGGAAAGTGATAGGCTACAGAAGTGCCCTTGACACGGTTGTACTGTGACAACGCCGCAATTTATTTTAGGTCCTGTCCACACTATACACGTTTGCAAAGCTCTCTCTCTCTCTCTCTCTCTCTCTCTCTCTCTCTCTCTCTTTATCGTTGGCCATAACATATACTGGAAGATGTAATTAATTGTCCCCGTAATTATCCTCCATTGGAAGTGCATGGCCTCTCATGGCCTTCACTATAGTTCTACACCTACTGGCCTAGAGTATGCGAGTTAACGTTGGGCCGACTCTTATTTTGATTTTATTCCGGGGAAAAAGACAATTACGGAGTGCCCATGGGTTAAATCCCAAATACCCCAATCCCCAAATCCCAAAATCTCAACAGCAAATGTGGTACATATAATGGTTTGTCCTATTTTCTGGATTTCATCCCTCATCAACGGGAAAGTCGTGCTGAGCCATGAAAGTTCGTTACAGAAAAATGACGTTCCTCTATTAACGTACAGTCCGCTAGAAGTTATGATTTCACTTGAACTCAAACCACCAACTTCCATACCCGAAGTCCACCGCGTGAACAGTGAGTGACTTTCTTTTCATCCCATATGAATTTATTATTTATCTAGGAGCGGGAGTGTAAGGATTTTACAGGAACATTTTGAATTCTTCGCCTTTGAGTCGCGTCGAAAAACGAAATACCGGAAAGTAATCGATTCGTTCCAATATTCCCCAGTTTATAATCACGCTCCTCGTTCTGTTTTGAATACTTAATTAGAGACCTCTTGGGCCTTTTGTTACCAACAGAATGATGTGGGTGTGTAGGTTTTAACTTCACGCATGTAAATTTGAAATTCAGAGCTCCGAGGGTAAACAAAGTCAAAACGTATCGAATTTCATTGGTTTGTCGGAGAGTTTTGAGGTATTTATTCACCACATCATTTGGAATTTTTAGGTAATTATCCTCCATTGGAAGTGCATGGCCTCTCATGGCCTTCACTATAGTTCTACACCTACTGGCCTAGAGTATGCGAGTTAACGTTCGGCCGACTCTTATTTTGATTTTATTCCGGGGAAAAAGACAATTACGGAGTGCCCATGGGTTGAATCCCAAATACCCCGATCCCCAAATCCCAAAGTCTCAACAGCAAATGTGGTACATAAATATAATGGTTTGTCTTATTTTCTGGATTTCATCCCTCATTAAAGGGAAAATCGTGCTGAGCCATGAAAGTTCGTTACAGAAAAATGTCGTTCCTCTATTGATGTATACACTCCGCTAGAAGTTATGATTTGACTTGAACTCAAACCACCAACTTCCATACCCGAAGTCCACCGCGTGAACACCTACTGGCCTAGAGTATGCGAGTTAACGTTCGGCCGACTCTTATTTTGATTTTATTCCGGGGAAAAAGACAATTACGGAGTGCCCATGTGTTAAATCCCATCAAATACCCCGATCCCCAAATCCCAAAATCTCAACAGCAAATGTGGTACATATAATGTGGTTTGTCCTATTTTCTGGATTTCATCCCTCATCAAAGGGAAAATCGTGCTGAGCCATGAAAGTTCGTTACAGAAAAATGTCGTTCCTCTATTGATGTATTTGATGTACACTCCGCTAGAAGTTATGATTTGACTTGAACTCAAACCACCAACTTCCATACCTAAATAATTCGGCGTTCCATGTTCATCGGATGGGGGGCATTGTTGCTGAAGACAAACTTACCGATCGTGAGTGGAATGTCGGTACTAGGCTACTAGGGTGTGTTGAGTGACACTTTAGAGTTTACCTCACAATATTATCAGTCATCTGGTGGTAGAAACAACTGCTATCCACAGCACTGACCATTAATCTCAAGATATCCTATTGGAAAAGACTGGCCATGCTAATGCCAGAACCCAGCCTCACCAGGGAACGCTTTTCAACTCCATTGAATCAGTAGGTGTGATAAACCAACCAACGAAGAAATGCCTAGCAGAAAGCAGAATTTCAGTAAAAGACTGAAGGCTTTCTTGTAATATAGGCCGGACGTCCGTCGCGTCGGGAGCTTCTGACGTTAAACTTGTATGAACGTTATAAACTGGAGTCTCTTGAGTTTATTGTTCTGAATATACGATTGGTATTTATTAGGAGTTAGTTCTGGCCAAGAAGTAGAACTGCAGGTGGGAAAATCATCTGGTGAGACTTTTTATGGAAAGAAAAGTCCACATAGAGCTGTAAAGTCCAATGTAGTAATGTAGATGTTCCATTGCTACGAAATAAATCAAGTAGTCCATCTTCCCCCCTTCCTTTTTTGAGCTAAATTCTTATTGTTCTAATAATGATTCCACTATTATCCTCTCTTACCACATTTTTTCCCATTTTTTTTTGCTTTTTTTTGCAAATTTTCTAAACGACCTTGTTAACCTCCCCCCTCCTCTCCCATATATCCTGTGTGAGAGCAGTTCGTAACAAATTATGAATGAAATACTCGACACATACATACATACAATGTATGTGAATGATGGATTGATGCCACCTCATACTGTATTGTCAACATGTACAACACTGTAATTATTATTGTCCAAACAGAATGGCCCTGACATGGAGGTTTATTAAAAAAAATAAAATAATAAAATAAAAATAAAAAACACAAACCAATGAACAGACGAACAAACAAATCTTGGAGTTGTACCTTTATTTATTTCATCAAACTTGGAGCTGAAAGCAAAAATCAAAATGGAAAAGCTTCTTGTTTTGATTGTATCGTGTAGGTAAGGGAGAATTTTCTAATGAAGGGTAGAACAAATCCCTGGTTTATCGATTTATCCGCGGAAAACTCTGCTATGTAAATATGTAATTGTAAAAGCCATACATACATACAATGTATGTGAATGATGGATTGATGCCACCTCATACTGTATTGTCAACATGTACAACACTGTAATTATTATTGTCAAACAGAATGGCCCTGACATGGAGGTTTATTTTGAAAAAAAAAAAAATAATAATGATAATAAAAATCAAAAACACAAACCAATGAACAGACGAACAAACAAATCTTGGAGTTGTACCTTTATTTAGTTCATCAAACTTGGAGCTGAAAGCCAAAATCAAAATGGAAAAGCATCTTGTTTTAGTTGTATCGTGTAAGGAAGAATTTTCTAATGAAGGATAGAACAAATCCCTGGTTTATCGATTTATCCGCGGAAAACTCTGGTATGTAAATATGTAATTGGAAAAGTAGCAATAAAATTGTTTGTGCCGTCACGAAAGGAGGTTTGTATGTAATTACATGTGCATTAGCGTTAATGTAGAAATCTTGGATAATTTGCTCCATGGCAAGAAAACCAACATGCTCTACAAATCTAGAAGTTCCACTATAGGGAACAAGCTGGGCCCGTCCCTCCAGGAATTTTTAGCCCGTAGTTTATTCGATCGTGGTTAAAGAAAATTAGTACCTACCTATGTAGGTACCTACCTAATTTGTTTAATATTCAGTTTATTATTATTCTTGATTTGATTTTTTGATTTTACTTTCATGTAATGATTTAAAATCAAGACTAGAGCCCGTTCTCCCTTTATTCCCAATATAAGGTTCAAGTCACCCATCCATTTATTGGCCTTGCTCGGCGTAGCTTAACATAGATAACGCTAAAACCGGTCTTAAATGATCGACTGAAGGGTTATCTAAAACTTTCTCAGACGACACCGAAGCGAATACAATACGTCCCTTATACCTTTTTATTACTATTGTAATAATAAAGGAAGGACGGACTAAAAAGGTATAAGGGACGGACTATTGTATTCGATTCGGTGTCGTCTGTCTGTCTGTGCCCATAGGCATAGAAGGACTTATCCAAACCTGGTCGACCTATATATCAAATTAAAGCTCTTTTTACCAGGAACACGAAAGTGGTGGTGCAAATTTTGTCCAGAAAACCATAAAGCCAAAAAAAAAAAAACTGTTTTTTGCGGGATTTTTTTCACATTTTCTCACACAAATAAGCTCTGATCTTGAAATTTGTCGCGACGACCTATGAACTCAAAGCGAGAAAGTTTTAGATAACACTTCAGCCGATCATTTAAGACCGGTTTTAGCGTTACCTATGTTAAGCTACGCCGAGCAAGGCCAATAAATGGATGAGTGACTTAAACCTTATATTGGGAATAAAGGGAGAACGGGCTCTAGGTAGTCTTGATTTTAAATCATTACATGAAAGTAAAATAAAAAAATCAAATCAAGAATAATAATAAACTGAAAATTAAACAAATTATGTAGGTACATAGATAGGTACTGATTTTCTCTAATCACTACAGGCTAAAAAATTCCCGGAGGGACGGACCCTGCTTGTTAGTATTCGGTTTGCCCCTTTATTTTTATCCTAAACAAATAAGGTTCTCGAAACTTTCTCCTATCCTGTCTTCCTTCTCTCCGATTTTGGAACGATAAGAACTTGGCAGTTAAAGTTCCCTCTGTCAAACCTGCCCCATTATTGATTGGGCAATCTCTTATGACTACAGTTTTGGAATACCACTGGTTCAATAGCATTCTTTAAGCCCTTTCTTTTGATGAAGTTGGATCTTGAAAAGGTTCGTCCAGTTCAGACTTTTGTGGCGTAGACCCACAGGTGGGCCGGTGAATGGTGCGTTTCTATGGATGGGCGGGTGGATGGTACACTTACCCTATTACTTTATACTTTATATTAGCTGACCGAATTTTGTATCTTTTACAGTTTACTCTTTTTTTTTTTTTTTTTTTTTTTTTTTTATCGTTGACGATAACGTCATATACTGGAAGATGTAATTAATTGTCCTCGTAATTATCCTCCATTGGAAGTGCATGGCCTCTCATGGCCTTCACTATAGTTCTACTCCTACTGGCCTAGAGTATGCGAGTTAACGTTCGGCCGACTCTTATTTTGATTTTATTCCGGGGAAAAAGACGATTACGGAGTGCCCATGGGTTAAATACCAAATACCCCGATCCCAAAATCTCAACAGCAAATGTGGTACATATAATGGTTTGTCCTATTTTCTGTATTTCATCCCTCATCAAAGGGAAAATGAAAGTTTGTTACAGAAAAATGTCGTTCCTCTATTGATGTACACTCCGCTAGAAGTTATGATTTGACTTGAACTCAAACCACCAACTTCCATACCCGAAGTCCACCGCGTGAACAGTGAGTGACTTTCTTTTCATCCCATATGAATTTATTATTTATCTAGGAGCGGGAGTGTAAGGATTTTACAGGAACATTTTGAATTCTTCGCCTTTGAGTCGCGTCGAAAAACGAAATACCGGAAAGTAATCGATTCGTTCCAATATTCCCCAGTTTATAATTACGCTCCTCGTTCTGTTTTGAATACTTAATTAGAGACCTCTTGGGCCTTTTGTTACCAACAGAATGTTGTGGGTGTGTAGGTTTTAACTTCACGCATGTAAATTTGAAATTCAGAGCTCTGAGGGTAAACAAAGTCAAAACGTATCGAATTTCATTGGTTTGTCGGGGGGGTTTCAAGGTATTTATTCACCACATCATTTGGAATTTTTAGGCCTTTTTGTGGGGAAAGCTGAAAGTCTGTTTTGAATACTTAATTAGAGACCTCTTGGGCCTTTTGTTACCAACAGAATGATGTGGGTGTGTAGGTTTTAACTTCACGCATGTACGTATAAATTTGAAATTCAGAGCTCTGAGGGTAAACAAAGGCAAAACGTATCGAATTTCATTGGTTTGTCGGAGAGTTTTGAGGTATTTATTCACCACATCATTTGGAATTTTTAGGCCTTTTTGTGGGGAAAGCTGAAAGCATTTTGTGTCGAATGTGTTTGAGCTGACGCTGATGGTGTGGTTCTTGTCAAGATGACAGCATCGTATGAAGTGGAAGGCGCTGTTTATTGAGCTATTTAGCTATAATTATTGACAAACTTGTCCCCCCCATACGCCATCTTGGTTACGGAAAATCTCAATTTGCATCGCAAAATGTGTCGATTGAATGAATTTCCAGACTAGACAGTAGGATATTATCCAGACAGGAGATCATATGCCGCTCCCTCCCTCCGAGGGAAAATTATAAGCCGGGCATCCAGGAGCCGCGAAAGGGGAAATCTCGTCCTTCACTTCCCCACCTTCAAACTTCAAACCTTCCTCTTCTCCATATCCCATCTGTGGGGTGTTTTGTGTTGCCAGGTATTCGTACATAACATCACCACCTGACCTAGTTCCCACACTCAGGGAGCAGGGTTGCAGGGAAGGGTAGAGATAGAGATACAGGTGTTTTTATTTTCATTTTTCTCCGTTTCCCTTACCAACCCTAACTTCCTCCGGCTTTACCTCTCCACCTTTATCAATTCTCGTTTTGGTGCCTTTGTGTACGCGTTTGTACATTGTTAGGGTAGTTCAGATTTTGTGTCCTCTCAAGGGTATAGATAGAGATACAGGTGTTTTTATTTTATTTTTCTCCGTTTCCCTTACCAACCCTAACTTCCTCCGGCTTTACCTCTCCATCTTTATCAATTCTCGTTTTGGTGCCTTTGTGTACGCTCTTGTACATTGTTAGGGTAGTTCAGATTTTGTGTCCTCTTTTTTTTTTTTAGATTTCTCTTTCTTCTTTCTAGTGTGTGTTCAGGTATAGCGCTGATAAAGAAATGGACGAAATGGTTTTGTAAAGAATTTATCTCACTTATCTGTAAATTATTAATATTTATTGGGTGGAGGGGGTTCTTGTATTTTTAGATTTGGTCTACCTGGATGGTCTCGAACTTTCTGTCAGTACCTTCTGTCAGTTATACAGTTCTGACAGAAGGGAAGTCAGGTATTTTGATTCCATTCAATCTAGCTAGAATCTGCATAGATGCTTCATGTTTTACAAGTGTTCTCGCGCTGATAAAGAAATGGACGAAATGGTTTTGTAAAGAATTTATCTCACTTATCTGTGAATTATTAATATTTATTGGGTGGAGGGGGTTCTTGTATTTTTAGGTTTGGTCTACCTGGATGGTCTCGAACCTCGTACCTTCTGTCAGTTATACAGTTCTGACAGAAAGGGAAGTCAGGTATTTTGATTCCATTCAATCTAGCTAGAATCTACATAGATGCTTCATGTTTTACAAGTGTTCTTATATTGGAACAAACAAATGGACGCTTCTTACACCCATCACTTTATGCCTGATGGTTTCAGTTTCATTTCATTTCAGGGAGCTCGTAAGGGCAATTTTAAAGCTACCTCCTGTTAAGAAACCTAAAGCAATATTACCACTGTAAAAAATTAATTTATGAATATGACTTGTACCCGAAGCACTTGGTAATAATATTGTCAATGGGTTCCGTAGCTTCACCACATCTAATTCGTTATTTGGATCTTATTCACATAGAACTCGGTATACGCCTCATAGAATTTAATTTCCAACACAATTCATGTGAGAAATATAAATGCACTTGACGAAACGTATAATAACGTTAGGTATATTCCGCTACAACTCAGTAGCAGAACTCGGTATACGCCTCATAGAATTTAATTTCCAACACAATTCATGTGAGAAATATAAATGCACTTGACGAAACGTATAATAACGTCAGGTAGGTATATTCCGCTACAACTCAGTAGCAGCAACTTGAACATTAATAGCAAGGTGGCTGGCCCTGATGAATCAGTAATACTAATACTTCCAACCCAACATAGAACTCGAGTGTCCCTGTTAAAGTGGGTCAAGTAAAACTTGCTGCCAAGCAAGCATAATGAGATGGAACTTGTATATGCGAGATTGAATGAAAAGCTAAAACCGAACGTTGGGAACTCGAAAAACATAAAATCCATGTTTAGAAAGTTTCAGACCCATCATAAAAAAAGAGAAAGCAACCAAGCGCAATAAAAAAATTGGATTCTTTCTTTGGTTGGTATTTTTTAATGCCTCATGAAGGAGCCCTGCTCTGCTCCTCGGCCCAAGCATTTGGTTTTCGAGACAAATGATTTCGGAGAATTGTAATTGAGCTCTGGCTGTTAGTGTTAGGTGTACCTATCTATCTGAGAGTTTGTTCATAATTAGAGGTACTTATTTCTTTTTCAGTCATACTTTGGATTTCTAATAGTTTGCATCATACTTACAAGTGGTTTGTTTAGTGTCCCAATAGGATTGAAAACTCACTAGAAAAGTTGCGAGAGGATTTACAGGATGAGGACACTGTTCTCCTCCTCCTCTCTCCTGTCAGTTATCCAAAAGATGACAAACTCTGTGCTGTGAATTTGAATCTCTCTATTCTACCCTCATATCTTCATTAATTTCTATTCTAATGACAATTTTCATTTTTTCTCTGTTACAGGTATGGGTGCTTTGTTCAAAGGAGACCTCCAAGAATAACAGAATCGTAAGTCCAACTCTAGACTGACTGATGGTCTGGATGTATATCCTGGATAAATAGGTACAAAAGATGTTTCGATAAGAGTTCAAATGCAGGAATAATGCATTGACATGACAGTAAACCCACAACGTTTAGAAATTTCTCATGCCAGGACCGTATTTGTCTACATTATAACGTAATGAGTTGTTCAATATTTTGGATTGAGAGTGAGGTTCTATTTCATCAAGTGATTCTAGTGCACCAGTTGAGTTTAGTGTTACGGATGGAAAGAAATTTCAAAACCAGACCAGACTAGAGGAACCATAATCACCACCAAGATCATCAACAGTATGACTATACTTATCATTATTAGCATCACTATCATCATCATGGTTATCATTGTCACTAGCATTATTATTATCATTTATCACTCGTATGTTGGGAGGATGTGGTTGGGGTTAACCTGTTCCCTATAGGTAGTTAGCTGTGGAGATTTTGTAGATCCTTGACTCGAGTAAAGATTGGACCCGAGTATTATACAAAGATTCCTGGATCATATAAGGAGTGATTGCGTATACTCGTATAGTATAGTACTAAAAGTGGCTTATTAATCTAGACTCTCGAAGAGGGACAGCAAGTGCTTTTCCAGAGCAAGTGTAACCTTAGATGCCAAGAAGTTTACATTTGCACTTCGATCAAAGGACTGATTGTATTGTGCATTGCACTGATAGCAACATGGCTGTCGAGGTGTTTTTCAGATCGAAATATTTGTCAGTGAAGCCATTTTTCCCGCTAGTTCTTTCAATACCACGGGCATAGGTTTTTAAAATTAATATTGATCCTCGGTGATATCAAAGCAAATGCTTCCCTAATCACCTGGTAACTCCCTTGTTTAGGTATTCTAATCGAACACGACATGTTTATTCTTTCTGATAGGGTTTATCCTATTGGATTACGTCTTGTCTTCGTTCATCACATAATCCTTTTCCAATTTCTTCATCTCGTTCTTCATCCTCTTGTTTCGTTATAAAGATTTTACAAGCTCATGTCAAAGCGTTTATTAACCTCTGAGACGGTTCGGAGATTACTCCGGGCATGCTCCGTGGATAACAAACACCTTAGCATCAATGTAAATCTGGGGGTTACAAGTGCTTTTCCAGAGCAAGTGTAACCTTAGATCCCAAGAAGTTTACATTTGCACTTCGATCAAAGGACTGATTGTATTGTGCATTGCGCTGATAGCAACATGGCTGTCGAGGTATTTTTCAGATCGAAATATTTGTCAGTGAAGCCATTTTTTCCGCTAGTTCTTTCAATACCACGGGCATAGGTTTTTATAGCGTTTTAGTAAAGCTTGACTCTGACATGACCTTACGAGTAGTAAATGAAAAGGTCGCCCTGACATTCCAAAGTAGATAATAAAAAAGTTTTCTATTTTGTGTTATTTTTAGAAATGAGAGGGAGGGGTATGAAAGTTTTATTGGTAACACGGAAAGCTCATATTTCAAGTGAAATGGTTTCGGGTTGGCCTGCATTTTGTGTCGAATGTGTTTGAGCTGACGCTGATGGTGTGGTTCTTGTCAAGGTGACAGCATCGTATGAAGTGGAAGGCGCTGTGTATTTGGCTATAATTATAGACAAACTTGTCCCCCCCATACGCCATCTTGGTTACGGAAAATCCCAACTCGCATCGCAAAATGTGTCGACTGAATGAATTTCCAGTCTAGACAGTAGGATATTATCCAGACAGGAGATCATATGCCACCACCTTTGAATGGCGAACTTGTTGGAAGCTACTGGTCATTGGCTGAGTAAACATAAAGTATGGACATCGTGAGTATTACACAGTTATAAATAATAAAACAACGAGAAGTTCTGCTAGGAGAACCACACACATACTAGCAGCAGCAGCAGAGCCATGCCAGTAGTTACTCTACCTTATGGACATCGTGAGTATTACACAGTTATAAATAATAAAACAACGAGAAGTTCTGCTAGGAGAACCACACACATACTAGCAGCAGCAGAGCCATGCCAGTAGTCACTCTACCCATGGATCGGATTGGTATTGGTTTAGCCACAGCGTTTGGTAAATGGCAGGCAAGCAGGCAGCGTGGTGGGAGAAGTTTGCTAAGAATAACTCAGGCAAAATGTAGCTCAAGTGCAATGGTGCTTACGTAACAACAAGACTGTAATCTAGGTCGCCCAATACTGAACGCGCGGCGGAGTAACATTAAATAATATTAAGATTCATCTCTGGTGCGAAGGCTTCGCTTGAATATTTAGAATGCATGTGATGGAGATGGATGTTACTGTGCGGGTCTCAGGTGTGTTCAGATGACCTGGACATAACCTGCTAGCTGGGGAGATGATGGGAATGTCGAAATTAGCAACGAGATGATCTTTTGTAAATTTACCGGAGTGACTTAGATGGATGTTACTGTGCGGGTCTCAGGTGTGTTCAGGTGACCTGGACATAACCTGCTAGCTGGGGAGATGATGGGAATGTCGAAATTAGCAACGAGATGTAAATTTACCGGAGTGACTTTATAGTCTTTTCTCCAAGATGTTTGAATGCTACTCTTTGATACACATAGAAATTATGAACCTTACCGAAAGATGAAAGACATCATGTGGGCGGCCCTTTCGAAATTTCTTGTTATAATTTACACGACAGCAACTTTAGCGAAATCCACACCAAGAAGGGCTGGATAATAATAATCTGTCCTAAGCTCAATTAATCTGCCCGTTTAAAAAGCGTAACAAATAAGAGTTAGTTTTACGTCACAAGACTGTAATCTAGGTCGCCCAATACTGAACGCGCGGCGGAGTAACATTAAATAATATTAAGATTCATCTCTGGTGCGAAGGCTTTGCTTGAATATTTAGAATGCATGTGATGGAGATGGATGTTACTGTGCGGGTCTCAGGTGTGTTCAGGTGACCTGGACATAACCTGCTAGCTGGGGAGATGATGGGAATGTCGAAATTACCGACGAGATGATCTTTTGTAAATTTACCGGAGTGACTTTATAGTCTTTTCTCCAAGAAGTTTGAATGCTACTCTTTGATACACATAGAAATTATGAACCTTACTGAAAGATGAAAGACATCATGTGGGAGCCCTTTCGAAATTTCTTGTTATAATTTACACGACAGCAATTTTAGCGAAATCCACACCAAGAAGGGCTGGATAATAATAACCTGTCCTAAGCTCAATTAATCTGCCCGTTTAAAAAGCGTAACAAATAAGAGTTAGTTTCTACTCTTTGATACACATAGAAATTATGAACCTTACCGAAAGATGAAAGACATCATGTGGGCGGCCCTTTCGAAATTTCTTGTTATAAATTTTAGCGAAATCCACACCAAGAAGGGCTGGATAATAATAATCTGTCCTAAGCTCAATTAATCTGCCCGTTTAAAAAGCGTAACAAATAAGAGTTAGTTTTACGTCGATTGTATCTTACGTTTGTTAACTCATCTGTTGATCCGATGGTGGAGACACAGCCTTATTTATCCTTTGACAAAGTTGTCGTACTATTCCATCTTGTTCTAAACTCGGTACTCAACATGGTCATGGTGTTGCCAACCCTATCGGTTGTTGAAATTTCACTCGATAAAGCCCACGCTAAGATGGCGATGGGCCCAGCCCATGTTATTCTTCATGCCATTATTCTAAAGTCTAAACCATGTTCAAATGCTAAGATGGCGATGGGCCCAGCCCATGTTATTCTTCATGCCATTATTCTAAACCATGTTCAAATAATTCGCGTTCCATGTTCATCGGATGGGGGGACATTGTTGCTGAAGACAAACTTACCGATCGTGAGTGGAATGTCGGTACTAGGGTGTGTTGAGTGACACTTTGGAGTTTACCTCACGATATTATCAGTCATCTGGTGGCTGGTGGTAGAAACAACTGCTATCCACAGCACTGACCATTAATCTCAAGATATCCTATGCTTACCGATCGTGAGTGGAATGTCGGTACTAGGGTGTGTTGAGTGACACTTTGGAGTTTACCTCACGATATTATCAGTCATCTGGTGGTAGAAACAACTGCTATCCACAGCACTAACCATTAATCTCAAGATATCCTATTGGAAAAGACTGGCCATGCTAATGCCAAAACCCAGCCTCACCAGGGAACGCTTTTCAACTCCATTGAATCAGTAGGTGTGATAAACCAACCAACGAAGAAATGCCTAGCAGAAAGCAGAATTTCAGTAAAAGACTGAAGGCTTTCTTGTAATATAAGCCGGACGTCCGTCGCGTCGGGAGCTTCTGACGTTGGCACTGACCATTAATCTCAAGATATCCTATTGGAAAAGACTGGCCATGCTAATGCCAGAACCCAGCCTCACCAGGGAACGCTTTTCAAGTCCATTGAATCAGTAGGTGTGATAAACCAACCAACGAAGAAATGCCTATCAGAAAGCAGAATTTTAGTAAAAGACTGAAGGCTTTCTTGTAATATAGGCCGGACGTTCGTCGCGTCGGGAGCTTCTGACGTTGAAAAAATACTTTGAGTTTACTACAACAGAAATAGAGCAACATAAATAACTTTGAGCCGACAGCATTGTTCGCCGGGATACATTGGGAGGTTAGAGATAATTTCCAACCCCTATCTCTCCCTCCTCAAGTCCCTAGCTTTGATATTCCCTCTGTCCCTCCCTCCGAGGGAAAATTATAAGCCGGGCATCCAGGAGCCGCGAAAGGGGAAATCTCGTCCTTTACTTCCCCACCTTCAAACCTTCCTCTTCTCCATATCCCATCTGTGGGGTGTTTTGTGTTGCCGGGTATTCGTACATAACATCACCACCTGACCTAGTTCCCACACTCAGGGAGCAGGGTTGCAGGGAAGGGTAGAGTCCCTCCCTCCGAGGGAAAATTATAAGCCGGGCATCCAGGAGCCGCGAAAGGGGAAATCTCGTCCTTCACTTCCCCACCTTCAAACTTTCCTGTTCTCCATATCCCATCTGTGGGGTGTTTTGTGTTGCCAGGTATTCGTACATAACATCACCACCTGACCTAGTTCCCACACTCAGGGAGCAGGGTTGCAGGGAAGGGTATTGTCCCTCCCTCCGAGGGAAAATTATAAGCCGGGCATCCAGGAGCCGCGAAAGGGGAAATCTCGTCCTTCACTTCCCCACCTTCAAACCTCCTGTTCTCCATATCCCATCTGTGGGATGTTTTGTGTTGCTGGGTATTCGTACATAACATCACCACCTGACCTAGTTCCCACACTCAGGGAGCAGGGTTGCAGGGAAGGGTAGAGATAGAGATACAGGTGTTTTTATTTTTATTTTTCTCCGTTTCCCTTACCAACCCTAACTTCCTCCGGCTTTACCTCTCCACCTTTATCAATTCTCGTTTTGATGCCTTTGTGTACGTGCTTGTACATTGTTAGGGTAGTTCAGATTTTGTGTCCTCTCTCTCTTTTTTTAGATTTCTCTTTCTTCTTTCTAGTGTGCTGTGTGTGTTCAGGTATAGCGCTGATAAAGAAATGGACGAAATGGTTTTGTAAAGAATTTATCTCACTTATCTGTGAATTATTAATATTTATTGGGTGGAGGGGGTGCTTGTATTTTTAGATTTGGTCTACCTGGATGGTCTCGAACCTCGTACCTTCTGTCAGTTATACAGTTCTGACCTGACAGAAGGGAAGTCAGGTATTTTGATTCCATTCAATCTAGCTAGAATCTACATAGATGCTTCATGTTTTACAAGTAGTGTTCTCATATTGGAACAAACAAATGGACGCGTCTTACACCCATCACTTTATGCCTGATGGTTTCAGTTTCATTTCATATCAGGGAGCTCGTAAGGGCAATTTTAAAGCTACCTCCTGTTAAGAAACCTAAAGCAATATTACCACTGTAAAAAAATTAATTTATGAATATGTCTTGTACCCGAGGCACTTGGTAATAATATTGACAATGGGTTCCGGATTACGTCTTGTCTTCGTTCATCACATAATCCTTTTCCAATTTCTTCATCTCGTTCTTCATCCTCTTGTTTCGTTATAAAGATTTTATAAGCTCATGTCAAAGCGTTTGTTAACCTCTGAGACGGTTCGAAGACTACTCCGGGCATGCTCCGTGGATAACAAACACCTTAGCATCAAGATTGTAAATCTCTTCTCCATTCTCCTGTGTTTCTGTGCGAGGGATTTGCTTGTTATTTGATGTGATTTCATGCCGACCGACTTGACGGTAAGGTAAGGTGGGGAGATGGGGTTTGATATTGTTTCTTACTTTGCTTCTACTGGAAATGGTTGTTGGTGTGATGAGGTGAACAAACAGCGTTTTGTGCATTGGGAGTTTTTTTTTTTAGGCTGAGGGATTCTTTATATTGCGAGTATGTTGATGGGTGATCTGAATGTTTTTTGAATGACATAGTGGAGTAGACAGAACAGTGCTGAGACCCCTGTTACTGCAAGCCATACACCTGACATGGAGTCCTCCAACTCCTGACAAGGATTTCTTCCATGAGATCCTTCAACACTGTTTAGTATTCGATTTAAAACAGAGCTCATAACATTTCCAAGCAAATATCTACACGACTCAATCCACACTGTGACCTGCAGTCCAGGAAAATCGAGCTTGCTTAGACAATTGCTAGCTGCTTCGACTGCCAAAAATATTAGAGATTTTCCTTAATGAAACATGGACATGGGACTAATCCCAAAACGTACGACTTTCGCATTGAATAAGAAAGATCATGATTCTATCAGACGAAATAAGTTTAGCCTCGTTGATTATTATAGTCTGGTCTGATCTAATGGCAGAGATGGAAGTAGGGTAACATATTCGGCACCATGTGCATGTATGGTATTTGGAACTAGTCTCAAAATTTAGTTGGCACCATTAGTTGTTGATCCATACTTGGTTTGTTTCGTGGCTCGAGGCGCTGATGCGTTGTCTAGATACTCTAGTTCCCTTGGATCACTGGTGTTGAGCAACGTTGAGCTTGGCTTACATCTGGAAGCTTGGCTCACGTTTTGACGGGTGAAGACAAGTGAGGGTTCGAGTCTGGCTGGGGACTTTAAACAGGGAGGATACCAGTCGTGAATTTTTTGTAGCCAAAATCAAATTAGGTATCCTGGATTATCATCCTTAATTAAAACGAAAGTTCATCACGTTTTGAAGGGTGAAGACAAGTGAGGGTTCGAGTCTGGCTGGGGACTTTAAACAGGGAGGATACCAGTCGTGAATTTTTTGTAGTCAAAATCAAATTATCTGGATTATCCTTAATTAAAACGAAAGTTCCCTCTTGAGCGCAGTTTGGTGTTGGATGAGTGAATGTTGCACACAATATCGACTGCTGGTCATTCCAAGGTATACTCACCCTGGTGAGAACTGAAATCCATGTGATAAAGTCTAGCGTTTTAGTGTCGAGTCAAATGAGAAGCAAGTAATACTTTATGTATTTAGTCCAGGGATTTTCAACTTTGATGAATGTAGGGGGTAGGGGGGCCACTGTCGAGTCAAATGAGAAGCAAGTAATACTTTATGTATTTAGTCCAGGGATTTTCAACTTTGATGAATGTAGGGGGTAGGGGGGCCACTTGAGAGTCGACTTTTATTTCGGAGGCCACAAACTCCACAGAGGTTGCGGGTTGATTTCCATAAAGATCGGTAAAAAAAAAGATTCGAAAACAAATAATGGTCTTTTCCGACTCGCTTTTTTTAACATCGCTGCTGGAATTTGAACCACAGTCCTCTCGGTTATGAGTCTGACACCCATATGGAAAAAAAAAAAAAAAAAAAAAAAAAAAAAACAAACAAACAAAAGGATTCGAAAACAAATTGTCTTTTCCGACTCGCTTTTTTTAACATCGCTGCTGGAATTCGAACCACAGTCCTCTTGGTTATGAGTCCAATACCTTGACAACTACACTACCGAGACTATGGATTGGTCATACTGAATCCAGGAATTCGATTTAAAATCTTTTAGTTTGCTACCTGTCTTCCTCAGATATGGATCAAAAACAACTGACATTATGGGGAACAATGGGTGTTCTAGGTTGAATTTTTACCAAAGGGTTAATCCTCAACAATTTTCTGTTCCTTAGGTTATGTACCTGCACCACGGTACTCATAACCTCTTCAATATCTATGAGAAGTTCACAATGAATTGTCGCGCTACCCTTTCGGTGTCAAATCATCTATGATTTGTAAAAACATGAAAACAAAAATATTTGTGTTTTGCAATCATGTGGCAGATGTGGCACTTCCAAGATCTATGCAAAATGTAGGCATTTAAATCGTAGTACAAAATGTAAAATAGTGAAAACCGGACACGGCGAGTAAGGTCACCGAAGTTAAGCAACGTCGTGCTTGATTAGTAAATTGGGTGATCGTGTATTCTAGGAGAAAATGTGTCTAGTTGGAATCTCAGCGAAAAGACATACAATATACAAGTCTGATATGACCTTAGCTTGAAAATCATTCCAATGTATGGGATAGAAGAGGCTGCCAGGGTAGATTTATATTCAGTACCTACACACATGGGCCTATCTTCATCTAAATACCTGTTTACCCATCATGGACTCTCTCTATCCTTATCCCTCTACACCTACTATAATAATGCCTTGGTCCCGTCTCTCACTCTCTCACTCTGATTTAATCAAAAAACTAGCGTTATCATCCTAGCCTCCTCGTAATGTGCTCTCTCTTTCTATTCGTTTCTAGGTTGGATGCATAACTCCATACAAAATAAAAAAGGCCACTCGGAGGCTTAGGGGCACTAAAAGTTGGGTTAAGCTGGTACGAATCTAGGAATCTTCTAGTTTGGATCTCAGATTACTATGGCGATATTCATTTCAAGGGATTTTTAGATCTCCGGATTTCAAGGTGCTTGGTAGAAAGATCCAAGGGAATTATCGTAATGAAGAGATCTATAGAAGAAGGGAAGAAAGTAGAAAAGCTAATCAGCACTCAACATTTCTTAAGATGATTTATAAGACTTTCTGTTGCAGACAATATCGATCAAAAAGCCTTTTCCGAGGCTTCGGTGTAGGGGCAAACAGCCTTAGAGGATGGGTTAAGCTTATAGGTACGAAGCTTCTAGCCAGAGCCAGTAGCTGATAAGTTCGAAATTTCAACAAAAACAAAACTCATCGTAGATTATCCCAAAGTGTTGGTCAAATATTGAAAGGTTGTTATCATTTTACATATTGACCAAGGAAGCGAAGCAATGTGCTTGTCTGAGTACGAGGACAGGTCGTGTTTTCTCCTTTCATAATATTCCAGTATTTCTACCTGTAACAAACCCCCTCGAGGAGAAGAAAAGAAGAAAGAGTTTATGAGTAAGAGGAACGAGGAAACCTAATCATCACGAGTGAGGAGCACATTAATAATGTGTTCCGTGGTTTAGGTCAGGGTATATTGGGAGAATCGTGGGTAAGAGTTTGATTCGAAATTCCATAACATGGAGAATGGTTGAAGAGTTTCAAATTTCGAGGCTTTTTTCAATTGGTTATTCTTGGAAATTCGAATTTTTGGGCTGCCTGAAATTTACAAATTTTATGGATTGTCCTCTAGAATTTATTGAATCCCCCACCCGCAGGTCTATACTCTCATGTTAAAGTGTTAGTTAACGTGTGAATATCATTGGAGACTACGCCGCACCAGAAGAGTGATTGGTTATTCTTGGAAATTCGAATTTTTGGGCTGCCTGAAATTTACAAATTTTATGGATTGTCCTCTAGAATTTATTGAATCCCCCATCCGCAGGTCTATACTCTCATGTTAAAGTGTTAGTTAACGTGTGAATATCATTGGAGACTATGCCGCGTCAGAAGAGTCTGCAGTATACACTGGACTCTAACCTAAAGATGGGATAAAGCAAGAATCAGCTCTTCATTTGGCTTTTTGTAATGTTTTGACAAATGGTTTAAACTGGTACGAGTGCACAGAAATCCCTAATTTCTCCTAGGTCATGGTTATCGTCAACCACTATCAGAGACATCGGATCTGAAGGAAGGATTTTATCATGTAAACACACATCCACTTGATGATTGTGACTGTAAACAAAATCCTCGAGAGATGTTCTGGTCTCGTGAAAGAGGAAGATTTGTGTTCCCGAGGACCCTAGATAAAAGCTTGTGGTTTCAAGATAACAATGGGGGAATGGGGTTCTTGTAGCACTATTGTAGAAGTTATAATATTGTTTGTATACTCGAAATATCTCGAGTGTGAAGTGTTATCCAGTTTGATAAATGTATTGGTTTGTGCCTTGTCTAGCATGTGACATTGTCAGCTAGGACCAAAGTTCCCGTGACTAGGACCAAAGAAATTGAGATTTGGTACAGACGGAGTACTCACCGATACATGAGTTCCTCTTGGACTGCTATCTATTCTAATCAATGAAGTGTTTTTATTTTTTGGACTCTAACCTAAAGATGGGATGAAGCAAGAATCAGCTCTTCATTTGGCTTTTTGTAATGTTTTGGCAAATGGTTCAAACTGGTACGAGTGCACAGAAATCCCTAATTTCTCCTAGGTCATGGTTATCGTCAACCACTATCAGAGACATCAGATCTGAAGGAAGGATTTTATCATGTAAACACACATCCACTTGATGATTGTGACTGTAAACAAAATCCTCGAGAGATGTTCTGGTCTCGTGAAAGAGGAAGATTTGTGTTCCCGAGGACCCTAGATAAAAGCTTGTGGTTTCAAGATAACAATGGGGGAATGGGGTTTTTGTAGCACTATTGTAGCAGTTATAATATTGTTTGTATACTCGAAACATCTCAAGTGTGAAGTGTTATCTAGTTTTATAAATGTATTGGTTTGTGCCTTGTCTAGAATGTGACATTGTCAGCTAGGACCAAAGTTCCCATGACTAGGACCAAAAAAATTGAGAGTTGGTACAGACGGAGTACTGACCGATACATAAGTTCCTCTTGGACTGCTATCTATTCTAATCAATGAAGTGTTTTTATTTTCCAATTAGGTAATTTCATAATTTTCCCCCTGTAATCTTTGTTCAGGGCATTTCAGTTCATAAGTCTCGGAAATCCCAGATGTTAATCGCGGAAATGAAGACTATTGGTTGCCAGACGATGTGTTCAGTAATGTTGACGGATTTCCATTTATAATGAAGCAGAGTGCAAAGCTCACATCAATCAGTTTGAATTTCCACTCTATTATTCATATCCTCACAGACAGGAAAAATAAAAGTGTTCGTATTTTCCGGATGCACATGGAAATGCACTTTAAATCATCATCATGTCATTTGGATCCTCCAGTACTTGAGTCAGAACATTGACTAATACCACATACATTATGTATGTATGTACCACATACATTTTGTATGTATGATACATACCTACCTACATTCAGGCAAGACTTGGCTAGGTATAGGTATGAAGTTATGGTGATTATGATCAGTACGATCTTCCTTTTTTTAAAGTTGGTTTTAGCTTGATGAGTCCTTTGTCAGAAGTACAAGTAGGTACTCTATGACCAATGACCAGTAGGGAGATCCTCAGATATAGTTCTTTATTAACTCCTTGGTTTGAAGCAGGCCGTGAGAACCCAATACCTCCTACTCCATCTCGGTCTTGTGCTGTTTCAATACCATTCTCTAGTCGTTTTGGTTTTTCATGTAAATCTGATACAAAAATAGTTCAAGTTCCTACGATAGAGGTATCTTAGTATTCGGGAGACCTTTGAGTTTTGTCGATGTTGTTCTTTATGAAGAAACGTTTATCTTTATGGAACTTCAGAAAGTTTCTGAATCTCATAATGTACAAAAGCTATGTTCTGGAGTCAAGACTTCATGTGAGACGAGGAATATGTTGAACAAGTCCATAGGGACGAGGTGGTATGGTGTGTTGACAAAACAAAGGAAGTTGTGGTACGCAGGAGACCGGCAGCCCAAACTATTCGAGTTATGTTGATTGTGAATTTGGATTTGATTGAATAATTGGATTGCTCTGCTTATCCACTTCTCCCCACCTTATATTGTTGATCCTTGCTGTTGCTATCGTAGGCTGCGATTCGATCTTCAGTGTGCTTGTTTCTGTGTTCCATTATTGACTTGAGAAATTCGTCGGTAGAAAGTGTTGCGGTTTCTACAAAAACGAGTAGTAAATGAAAAGGTCGCCCTGACATTCCAAAGTAGATAATAAAAAAAGTTTTCTATTTTGTGTTATTTTTAGAAATGAGAGAGGAGGGGTATGAAAGTTTTATTGGTAACACGGAAAGCTCATATTTCAAGTGAAATGGTTTCGGGTTGGCCTGCTCATTGATGATATTGGCTCTTCCCTTAGTGATTGACACTTTTGGGTCATCCGAGTAATAATTTTGTGTCGAATGTGTTTGAGCTGACGCTGATGGTGTGGTTCTTGTCAAGGTGACAGCATCGTATGAAGTGGAAGGCGCTGTGTATTGAGCTATTTAGCTATAATTATAGACAAACTTGTCCCCCCCATACGCCATCTTGGTTACGGAAAATCTCAACTCGAGGGGTATGAAAGTTTTATTGGTAACACGGAAAGCTCATATTTCAAGTGAAATGGTTTCGGGTTGGCCTGCACATTGATGATATTGGTGCTCTTCCCTTAGTGATTGACACTTTTGGGTCATCCGAGTAATTTGTGTGTCTTTTATCCTTTTACATTATTCTCGCTTGACTTCAACACAATTTAGGTCAGTGTCTTTCCAATGTGTTCCAAATCTTCCACCCTGGCCTTTTGTCTTTGAGACTAGCTAGCATTCAACTGAAAGAATGGAACGAAATGATTTTTTATTGTAATTGGGTTGTTTGTTTACTTTCAAACCTTTTTTTTTCTCTTTGTATTACTTCGTAAATAAATATTATGTATAAACAAGTCGTTCCAAGCCCTGATTTCATAATCGAATTAAAATTAACCTACATTTAAAATAGAAGATTTTGGAGCTATCCTTTAGAATTTATTGAAGACAAGTATCACAAATTTCAGTTTGTTTTCTTTCTGTTAGGAGCTGGGTTACCTGTAAGGATTGGTTACGCAAAGTGCCTATAGAAATGAAAAGTAACCAAATTGCGTAATTCTTGTTCACCTATTGAGTATTTTGTTCTATAGAGCCCTATTCTATTATTGGCTGGATCTATTGTTCACTATTATACCTATGTGTTGACGTAATGAATGTTTGATTGGAGAGGTGTTGAAAATTGAAGGTGGTTTCTTCGGGAAACTCCTTTGTGATCGATATCTGAGGTTTGGGGATTTTCAAAGAATTTAGATACTGAAATCAGAAAATTGAAAGTATTTTCTTGTAAATTGGATTTTTTTTTTTTTGTTTTTAAAAGCATGTTGTTTGTTTCTATTTTTGGTTTGTTTTAATTGAAATCGAATGCTTGATTGACCTTAGTTATTTATTCAAAGTTCAAACTCAACGAATTAAATTATTTGAATTTATTGTGAAGGAGTATGAGCTGATAAGTTCGAAATTTCAACAAAAACAAAACTCATCGTAGATTATCCCAAAGTGTTGGTCAAATATTGAAAGGTTGTTATCATTTACATTTTACATATTCACCAAGGAAGCGAAGCAATGTGCTTGTCTGAGTACGAGGACAGGTCGTGTTTTCTCCTTTCATAATATTCCAGTCGAGTATGATGGGGGCTTGTCATACAGAAGTGGACAGTCTTCAAATGAAATGAAATGAAGCTTTCCTGACAATCTCACAGCTCATCTTGGATCAAAGCATAAAATGTCTAAAAAGTACGATAGAGGATAGAAACAGAGTGAACTGGCAGTCTGTGTAACAAATCCATACAATCACGTCCATTACATAAGGGGGAGAATGGTTGAAGAGTTTCAAATTTCGAGGCTTTTTTCAATTGGTTATTCTTGGAAATTCGAATTTTTGGGCTGCCTGAAATTTACCAATTTTATGGATTGTTCTCTAGAATTTATTGAATCCCCCATCCGCAGGTCTATACTCTCATGTTAAACTGTTATTTAACGTGTGAATATCATTGGAGACTACGCCGCACCAGAAGAGTCTGCAGTCTACACTGGACTCTAACCTAAAGATGGGATGAAGCAAGAATCAGCTCTTCATTTGGCTTTTTGTAATGTTTTGGCAAATGGTTCAAACTGGTACAAGTGCACAGAAATCCCTAATTTCTCCTAGGTCATGGTTATCGTCAACCACTATCAGAGACGTCAGATCTGAAGGAAGGATTTTATCATGTAAACACACATCCACTTGATGATTGTGACTGTAAACAAAATCCTCGAGAGATGTTCTGGTCTCGTGAAAGAGGAAGATTTGTGTTCCCGAGGACCCTGGATAAAAGCTTGTGGTTTCAAGATAACTGGGGGAATGGGGTTCTTGTAGCAGTTATAATATTGTTTGTATACTCGAAATATCTCAAGTGTGAAGTGTTATCCAGTTTAATAAATGTATTGGTTTGTGCCTTGTCTAGCATGTGACATTGTCAGCTAGGACCAAAGTTCCCGTGATTAGGACCAAAGAAATTGAGATTTGGTACAGACAGAGTACTTACCGATACATAAGTTCCTCTTGGGCTGCTATCTATTCTAATCAATGAAGTGTTTTTATTTTCCAATTAGGTAATTTCATAATTTTCCCTCTGTAATCTTTGTTCAGGGCATTTCAGTTCATAAGTCTCGGAAATCCCAGATGTTAATCGCGGAAATGAAGACTATTGGTTGCCAGACGATGTGTTCAGTAATGTTGACGGATTTCCATTTATAATGAAGCAGAGTGCAAAGCTCACATCAATCAGTTTGAATTTCCACTCTATTATTCATATCCTCACAGACAGGAAAAATAAAAGTGTTCGTATTTTCCGGATGCACATGGAAATGCACTTTAATTCATCATCATGTCATTTGGATCCTCCAGTACTTGAGTCAGAACATTGACTAATACAACATATACCACATACATTTTGTATGTATGATACATACCTACCTACATTCAGGCAAGACTTGGCTAGGTATGAAGTTATGGTGATTATGATCAGTACGATCTTCCTTTTTTTAATGTTGGTTTTAGCTTGATGAGTCCTTTGTCAGAAGTACATCTATTATTCATATCCTCACAGACAGGAAAAATAAAAGTGTTCGTATTTTCCGGATGCACATGGAAATGCACTTTAAATCATCATCATCATCATCATCATCATCATCATCATCATCATCATCATCATCATCATCATCATCATCATCATGTCATTTGGATCCTCCAGTACTTGAGTCAGAACATTGACTACAACATATACCACATACATACCTACCTACATCCAGGCAAGACTTGGCTAGGTATGAAGTTTTGGTGATTATGATCAGATCGTATTTTCCGGATGCACATGGAAATGCACTTTAAATCATCATCATGTCATTTGGATCCTCCAGTACTTGAGTCAGAACATTGACTAATACCACATACATTATGTATGTATGTACCACATACATTTTGTATGTATGATACATACCTACCTACATTCAGGCAAGACTTGGCTAGGTATAGGTATGAAGTTATGGTGATTATGATCAGTACGATCTTCCTTTTTTTAATGTTGGTTTTAGCTTGATGAGTCCTTTGTCAGAAGTACCAGTAGGTACTCTATGACCAATGACCAGTAGGGAGATCCTCAGATATAGTTCTTTATTAACTCCTTGGTTTGAAGCAGGCCGTGAGAACCCAATACCTCCTACTCCATCTCGGTCTTGTGCTGATTCAATACCATTCTCTAGTCGTTTTTGTTTTTCATGTTATCCTCAGATATAGTTCTTTATTAACTCCTTGGTTTGAAGCAGGCCGTGAGAACCCAATACCTCCTACTCCATCTCGGTCTTGTGCTGTTTCAATACCATTCTCTAGTCGTTTTGGTTTTTCATGTAAATCTGATACAAAAATAGTTCAAGTTCCTACGATAGAGGTATCTTAGTATTCGGGAGACCTTTGAGTTTTGTCGATGTTGTTCTTTATGAAGAAACGTTTATCTTTATGGAACTTCAGAAAGTTTCTGAATCTCATAATGTACAAAAGCTATGTTCTGGAGTCAAGACTTCATGTGAGACGAGGAATATGTTGAACAAGTCCATAGGGACGAGGTGGTATGGTGTGTTGACAAAACAAAGGAAGTTGTGGTACGCAGGAGACCGGCAGCCCAAACTATTCGAGTTATGTTGATTGTGAATTTGGATTTGATTGAATAATTGGATTGCTCTGCTTATCCGCTTCTCCCCACCTTATAGTGTTGATCCTTGCTGTTGCTATCGTAGGCTGCGATTCAGTCTTCAGTGTTCTTGTTTCTGTGTTCCATTCCATTGTTGACTTGAGAAATTCGTCAGTAGAAAGTGTTCTGGTTTCTGCAAAGGACCGAGTTTTAACAGTGATGTGTTTTCTATAGTTGCTTTTTCCGTGATTTGGAGACTCGAAAGTTTCACTTTTGCTTCTTTTAATGACCTCAGGTACGTATGCGTTTTCGATCTTCGGGTCATATAAAGTGGATTGCTCCGTGAATTAGAGTGCGAAATTATTATTATTATTTTTTTGGTGAAATTCAATTTTGATCAATCGCTACCTTGTTGTTTTGTCGTTCAATAATTTCCTTTGAGGGTGAATCGATTTTATCCCTTATTATTTATTTTGAACTTGTTGTATGTAGGTACTGTTGAATTATTAGTAGTTATTTTTCTGTGGTTCTGTTTGGTTTGGAAGTGATGTGAGATGTGGTATAACAGACTGTTACCTTACCGTAAGACCTCCAAAATCCCAGCGGGTTGCATGATCCTATAAGCTGTCAGGTATGCTACGTGCTTCTACCTTAGAGTAGCAATGGTTCCATACGTATGTACATGCCATTATGAGTAGTATTATGTACACTTCTGAGAACTTCAATGCCACTTGCAAGAAACTTGCTAGCTTTAGCGTAGCCCTGGCACAGTTTGCCATATTCTAGAACTTGGAACCTAACCGAAACCCTCTCACTTCCACGAGAAGGATTTGGTTTCGGGGAAAATGGAAGTGGATGTTCTCAATATGATTGGTATGAAGTATGAACTTCAAGTCAAATTATCTTCGGTCCTACGTGTGGTCCTAACTTTCAAATTCAGTGATGAAAAATCAGTGAAAGAACAATTGCAAATGTTCTTGCGTTTGAATAATGAAATCTCACTCAATTAGGTCTTCGGTTCTGTGTCTTTTTTTACCATATTGGCAAACTATCGAGCTCTCAGGTAAAGTATCTACTGGTTGCACAGACTTTCTGAGTCACATCTGAGCAGTAGAAACAAGTAGTATACAGCATACATATTTACAGACACTTTCTTTATTAGAAATTAGTTGAGACATCCAGAGTGGAAATGTTGCAATTGCAACCGTTGCATGCACCCTAAGGTCTTTACCGGAATAGAGACACTAATGAGATATTTTAATGGGATTCGAATTAAATAAATGAAAATCTTCATTTAATAAATTTGTTCTGTCTTTCTGTTCGCTTGTCATCTTGAAAGTTACTTTTCAATGTTTCCTAAACTGTGTCTTCTTTCTTCTGCATTCCATGAAATGATGAATTGAACTGCTTTTCAGAGGTGTTGACATAGAATCGGGCAGCATTATCATTTTTTTATTACTTGTTCTTTCGTTTCATTCTTGTTGGTTTTTTAATCATTCCATCATCATAATCATTATTCCATCACTCTCATTATCATCAGCAGTGTTATAACAATCATTATTATTATCATCATCATCATCATCATCATCATCATCATCATCATCATCATCATCATCATCATCATCATCATCCTCTGGGACAAAGTTTGCGAAGAACAAACAGAGCCTCATGTGGAAATAATTGTTATGTCATGGATTATGGATTTAGACAATCCATCTATTTGTATCTGTCCTGAACGTGATGTATTGTGTACTTATTGTTTTTGCTGACCAGTTGATTGAATGCTTGGCCTCTAAGTATACAATACATTCAAAGATTTTATTAATTTACCAATTCCTAAGCTACTTCACGAGTCTGAGTTCACCCTAAAGTAGCAACGCATGATGTGTACACTGTACAGACGGTCACCCGTCCAGACACCAACCATGCACTATGGTTCTTAACTTGTTGGACTTGCAATCTGTTATTCTTAGATATGGTTTCAAAACTTGAAAGGTCTTATGTAGGTACTTAAAGTTACCCCTTACCCCCCGGATTCACAGTTCCATGTAAACTTAATAGGAATTGGGTCCATGTATGTAAACTTAATGGTTTAATAGAAATTGTGTGAAGCAACCTGATTGGCTCAAAAGTTTAATATCAACCAATCAGATTCCAATACATGAACTTAAACCAAGTTTGAATTCAGATTGCCCCTTCCGTTCTTCATTGGATTGAACTGTAGATCTGAACATTACTCTGTAGACTGTAGACCATTTCGTCTCCCAGACAAGCAAACCAAATTGATTTTGTCTCATTTCTCTCCCAAGAGTGTTAAGCTAGCTTATGTTACGTTATAATACCATCAGTATAGTATTGCTTGGAGCTCTCATAAGCTTTATCATGCGACTTTGACATAGAATCGGGCAGCATTATCATTTTTTTATTACTTGTTCTTTCGTTTCATTCTTGTTGGTTTTTTAATCATTCCATCATCATTATCATTATTCCATCACTCTCATTATCATCATTATCATTCCATCATCAATATCATTATCATGAACAGCGTTATCACAATCATCATCATCATCCTCTGGGACAAAGTTTGCGAAGAACAAACAGAGCCTCATGTGGAAATGATTGTTATGTCATGGATTATGAATTTAGACAATCTATCTGTATCTGTCCTGAACGTGATGTATTGTGTACTTATTGTTTTTGCTGACCAGTTGATTGAATGCTTGGCCTCTAAGTGGGGAAGGGTCTTTTGCCTCTTCCCCCTGTACAGTATACAATACATTCAAATATTTTATTAATTTACTAAGCTACTTCACGAGTCTGAGTTTACCCTAAAATAGCAACGCATGATGTGTCCAGACGGTCACCCGTCCAGGCACCAACCACGCACTATGGTTCTTAACTTGTTGGACTTGCAATCTGTTATTCTTAGATATGATTTCAAAACTTGAAAGGTCTTATGTAGGTACATACTTAAAGTTACCCCTTACCCCGGATTTACAGTTCCATGTAAACTTAATAGAAATTGGTTCCATGTATGTAAACTTAATGGTTTAATAGAAATTGGGTGAAGCAACCTGATTGGCTCAAAAGTTTAATATCAACCAATCAGATTCCAATACACGAACTTAAACCAAGTTTGAATTCAGATTGCCCCTTCCGTTCTCCATTGGATTGAACTGTAAATCTGAACATTACTCTGTAGACCATTTCGTCCCCCAGAGACAAGCAAACCAAATTGATTTTGTCTCATTTCTCTCCCAAGAGTGTTAAGCTAGCTTATGTTACCTTATAATAGCATCAGTATAGTATTGCTTGGAGCTCTCATAAGCCATAAGCTTTATCATGCGACCAGTTTGAAAATCATTTTGCTCATATAAGGATTACAAATGATGAACTTAACAAACTAAGGAGAGAGAGAGAGAGAGAGAGAGAGAGAGAGAGAGAGAGAGAGAGAGAGAGAGAGAGAGAGAGTGAAGAGAGAGAGAGAGAAGAGAGAGAGAGAGAGAGAGAGAGTAATCATTTTGGTTTGCTTCTCTCCCAATATTTTTTTTTTTCAAGATGATGTTCTTATGTTTGCAGGCATATTGTACGTACGAGTATATGTTTGGGTTATATTTTTTTCATCTCTTTAATGAATTTATTTTGTCATACTAATTTTAATTCGCTGATGAACGGTAACTTTTTTTTATCTGCTTAAAATCAAATCATGGAAATAATCCTCCCCAATCAGAGAACCTTTGCTAATCGCCGGTGTAATATCAGGATCTGTTAGTCCTAGTACACACTTCACCGACGCCGCGCGTCTTATGTACCCATTGTATCCCGGACCCAGTAATCATAATATAGGTAACAAGTGGTTCTTATTATTCCCGAGGGATACCCGACTTCGCTGAATCCGATTTGCGCCCTGGTTAATAAATTTATTTCCCATCCTCCCGGTTTTCATTTTGGAGTTCCCTGAAGATCAAAGGATTTTGTGTTAATGTTTAAACAAAATTCAGCAAAATGATTACAATGTGCCCCCCTGGCAAACTCTATTTTAGTTCAAACTCGGTTTGTGTTTGTGTGCTCGCGGGGGAAAACAACCGAAGGAAGGTTAGGTTGGGTGGTTGGTGGAGGGGGTGGGTGGAAACGAAAAAAAGGGGGTAAAAACTAGGTCAGTAGGGCAAGTGCTCCCACCCCCCTCCCGCGTGTTAGTGGTAAGTAGGTCACGAGTCCCCCCACCAGTGGCAGCAGCGTCACTTTCACTTGCATGTGGTGTAGAGCGCCGAGTAGTAGCATTAGCCTCGTACCGTACCTTACATACCCCGCCGCCACCACGTTACATACCAACACGATTTTTATTTCGAAATTTTCATTTTTCCCGAATTTTTTCTTTGGATTTTCACTTACTAAAAAATATGTAATAATGTTAGTTCTAATGCTATTGGTCATTTAGTACTCATATAGTGACGTCACTTTTTGTGAGGCATGTCGCGTGGATAGTTAATTAGTTTTTTATTAATTTTCGGGAGCCAGGCAACCAGATGGTCAAATAGATTGTCTTGTGTTCTTTCAGTCTCTCTGAGATGTTCAATGTTTCATTACAGTTCTTTATTATACATAACACATTCATAAAGTAGTCCAAGTACATACTATGTGCAGTTAAAACGAAATTTGCAGTCTTTCTAAATGGACTAATATGGTAAAATCACACTTTATACAAATAATAAAAAGAAAAAAAAAAACGGCATGGTAGGTAATTGGGAGCTGGATTATTGCGATATATGTATTTGGAAAATCCTACAATGCTGCAGTGAGCACCAAAGTTGTGATATAGTAACACAAAGAAAAGACATTTATTTTTATTTAATGTAAAATTAATAACATATTATCTGCATTAGTAAATTTTTCAAATGACCATGGGGAAACTGTTTTCAGGGAAACAATATCAAAGGCAACAAAGACAACCATGAATTCTGCTTTTTTATGAGCAATAATGATGGCGATACTATTGAAGAATACGAAAACATGGAAAATGCATTTGTAAATATAAAATCTTCTGAGGACACTGAGACACTTCTTTGTTCAAATAGAATAGAAAATCGACAATGACAGAATAATTGAAAATTAATTTTAAAGATGTCTTATATTCTTTTTTTTACTGTATCAAATGTAAAATTAATAATATATTATCTGCATTAGTAAATTTTTCAAATGACCATGGGGAAACTGTTTTCAGGGAAACAATATCAAAGGCAACAATGACAATGAAATCATATAAATCTTCCTTATTTTTTTGCATTTGTTTTACACAAAGAAAAAAATCTTAGAACATTGGAGAGAAAATTGACAATGACAGAATAATTGAAAATTAATTTTAAAGATGTCTTATATTCTTTTTTTTACTGTATCAAATGTAAAATTAATAAAATATTATCTGCATTAGTAAATTTTTCAAATGACCATGGGGAAACTGATTTCAGGGAAACAATATCAAAGGCAACAAAGACAATGAAATGATATAAATCTTCCTTATTTTTTTTGCTTTTGTTTTACACAAAGAAAAAAATCTTAGAACATTGGAGACTTTTTTTTTGAAATCAAGGCAAAAAGAGATGTTCGGAAATGACAACACATTATGATCAAGGCTAGATAGTAGACATTATAGGCAAGAAAATAAGGCACAATGAATTATTATGCTCGACCTACTATCTATGCATAGCACATATCATTTACTGATTTGTGTTCTGAGGGGAAAAAAGAAAACATGTGCAATGACAACACA
The DNA here is from genome assembly GCF_000475195.1 of Diaphorina citri. Lineage (NCBI taxonomy): Eukaryota > Metazoa > Arthropoda > Insecta > Hemiptera > Psyllidae > Diaphorina > Diaphorina citri. The sequence goes on along the minus strand of NW_007377484.1, from coordinate 403,772 downwards.
TTATGATCAAGGCTAGATAGTAGACATTATAGGCAAGAAAATAAGGCACAATGAATTATTATGCTCGACCTACTATGCATAGCACATATCATTTACTGATTTGTGTTCTGAGGGGAAAAAAGAAAACATGTGTTGTCTTTTGTAACTAATTACTTGAGAAAATTTATTAATGCGAGTTACAAAAATCAAACAATGGAGAGCAGAGCCGAAATACAGAAGTGTAATTAAACAGTAATATATCATACAAAAACGGAATATACATTCAAATAAATATGTACATTTGTAATATTATGTAGTAGGAATATATCATGAAAAATAAAATCATAGAAAGTAAAAATGGCGTACATGTCACAAGTCTAATCTGAAGATCCTAAGGTCTTTGTATAAATTCCATGGCTATTACCCTAGGAAACCACTCTTTTATGAGCTTGGTAGACTAAATAACTCACTAACAGTTGAAGCTACAGAATTGTCTTTTGTAACTAATTACTTGAGAAAATTTATTAATGCGAGTTACAAAAATCAAACAATGGAGAGCAGAGCCGAAATACAGAAGTTTTATGAGCTTGGTAGACTAAATAACTCACTAACAGTTGAAGCTACAGACCACAATAGTGTTCCTACCTTCCTACTGATGGAAGATATGCAAGTTCTGAATTTGGTTTTAAACCAAGGTTCGCCAAACCACACGCATTAAAAAGAGATGTTCGGAAATGACAACACATTATGATCAAGGCTAGATAGTAGACATTATAGGCAAGAAAATAAGGCACAATGAATTATGCTCGACCTACTATGCATAGCACATATCATTTACTGATTTGTGTTCTGAGGGGAAAAAAGAAAACATGTGTTGTCTTTTGTAACTAATTACTTGAGAAAATTTATTAATGCGAGTTACAAAAATCAAACAATGGAGAGCAGAGCCGAAATACAGAAGTGTAATTAAACAGTAATATATCATACAAAAACGGAATATACATTCAAATAAATATGTACATTTGTAATATTATGTAGTAGGAATATATCATGAAAAATAAAATCATAGAGAAGTGTAATTAAACAGTAATATATCATACAAAAACGGAATATACATTCAAATAAATATGTACATTTGTAATATTATGTAGTAGGAAAAGATCATGAAAAATAAAATCATATAAATCATATAAATCAACATTTATTTATTTACAATTTACAATAAAGTAAAAATGGCGTACATGTCACAAGTCTAATCTGAAGATCCTAAGGTCTTTGTATAAATTCCATGGCTATTACCCTAGGAAACCACTCTTTTATGACTTGGTAGACTAAATAACTCACTAACAGTTGAAGCTACAGACCACAATAGTGTTCCTACTAACACTGATGGAAGATATGCAAGTTCTGAATTTGGTTTTAAACCAAGGTTCGCCAAACCACACGCATAACCGCATCTTCCTAGCTCATCTAGAAGTGGGTTAGAATTTGTATACGTGAGTGAGTGAGTGAGTGAGTGAGTGAGTCAGTCAGTTACACAAGGGGCTGTATATATTATGGATAAACACTATCTATATCTATACACATGTGACCAGCTTATTACTACACATCTTAACAAACATCTGTCTCTCATTGGCATCAACATGTTGCCTCGTTACCAAAGCACTAACCTAGATTCCGCTGTATAAGTCTCCTCCTTGTTGATTCATTTATCATTTTATTTTTTTTTTTATTTTTCTCTGTTTTGGCAGTTGCTGTTGATGTTTTTTTTTTTTTTTTTTTTTTTTTTTTTTTTTTTTTTTTTTTCTGTTTTGGCAGTTGCTGTTTGATGAAATGTTTTTGTTTCACAAGAGTAGATTTTTGTGTGTGTTTGTGCCGAGTGTTGTGCACATATATAACTTTGATTATGGCATTATGATCTGCTATCGTGGTAGAGGCTGTTGATGAAATGTTCTTGTTTCACAAGAGTAGATTTTTGTGTGTGTTTGTGCCGAGTGTTGTATACATATGTAACTTTGATTATGATCTGCTATCGTGATATATTTGGTTTAATTTTGCTCGGTGTCTGGTTGTCTGTGAGAACTTTTTGATAGGGTCTCGGATTTTTTGACGAATTCATTTCGTGGTAATATTACAGACGTATTTAGCGTTACTTCCTGTTTGTTGAAAGGATCCTTGAGTAATACGAAGTCGAATTTCAGGAGAATCCACGCTTCTTTTGAGTAATAGATATGATTATAACATTGCTATGAAGATATTTTACCTATCTGTTGCAAAAAGCTCCTTGGCAAGTTTTCTCCAATCTGTTGTCAGAGTTTCGGCTGGCTCCCCAGTCCGTTCTAATCAATTCAGATATCTGCAAGCAAAAATACAAAGTGCAGAGTGTAAATTTTGAAGGATCTTCGTGGAATGGCCCCTACATCAAATTTTGCATCACGATCTTGAACCTAGTCCCGGTAAATTGTCCTCAATCATTAGGAGTACCATTATTATCATTTCACTTTCAGTTTTTTCCCATTTTTTTTTTTTTTTTTTTTTTCAATTTTGATAAATTACAGATACACGAGAATATTCTGGACCTTGTACAGAGGGTTATCAAAAGAATTAAAATTAATGCCTATCTCTATAATAAAATAAATATTTAATTATTTTTTTTATTGCTAATAGTTAAATTAACTAATAATTAATAGTTGGCATTTAATTAAATATTTAATTATTAGTACCTAATTTAGAAGTTGCATGTTTTTTTTTTTTTTTTTTTTTTTTTTTTTAAAAAGGGAAAAAAAAAAAAAAAAATATTTAATTTTTTTTTTTTTTTTTTTTTTTTTTTTTTTTTTTTTAATAAGTGTAAAAAGAGAAAAAAAGTATTGAATTATTTCGGAATTTAACAATGCCCACATCGATTAAAAGAATATACAATAAATAAATAAGAATACCTAATTCATAAATTTGAAATTAACTGCGATGGAGTAGCTATGAGAAATCTTTTTTATTTATTTGATTAATGATGAAACACCTGCTGTAGACTTTTTATTATTTGGATAATATGTAGAATGTAGATAGATAATACATATTTTATTAATATTAATTTTTTATGAGGGTGTAGAAGAAATAACAAAGGTAACGGATCGAAAATTAAATAATTCTATACATCTCGAAACCGACAAATTTAATTCACTGTTTATTCAATATTTATTCTTTGTAACAAAAGCTTCTTTTTCTTAAAACGTACTGTTTTTGAAAATTAGATTTTGGACTAATATTACCTAGGGGTTCTATGTATTTGTTGTTTGGTCATAATGGAGAGTCATTTCAAAGCTTCTCAATTCTTTCCAAGGAAAGGGTTTTCCCCTTTAATTTAAAACATTTTAGGTATTTTCAAATATTACCAATAGTTGAAGAGGACCATAATGTAGGTATCTCTATTGTTCCACAGCATCAACAATCAACATTGTTTCAGCTTCTCAATTCTTTCCAAGGAAAGGGTTTTCCCCTTTAATTTAAAACATTTTAGGTATTTTCAAATATTACCAATAGTTGAAGAGGATCATAATGTAGGTATCTCTATTGTTCCACAGTATCAACAATCAACATTGGTTCATATTTATTATAAATAAATAAATAAACCTTTATTTGGTGGTCATTTAAAGGCACAATACAATACATACCTACTTATAAGTTTAGAAAAACATACAAAGAGTAATCCTACCTATGAATAAAACCATTATACATGAAGTAGGTATTTTTAAGTTCTTCCCATTTGAAATACCTATATGCCAAAGCTCAAGCCCAAGACCCCAATTCAGCAACTGCTGAGGTATGCATATTTATTATATCCAAGTAAATATTCATAAGCTATTGATTTATTGAAGAAACTTTATTGAACTTAAGACGATAGCGCCCATAACCGAAGTTGTTTGTCCAAACAAAATATAGCATACACAAATTATAAAGCTTGTAGAACATTACAGGTGAAATTGACTAAACTTGTTATGCCATAATCAAAATATAGCATACACAAATTATAAAGCTTGTAGAACATTACAGGTGAAATTGACTAAACTTGTTATGCCATAATCACCGGAGAATGATAGTTTCATCACATTCAGAGCATACCAAGCACCTCTAGACACGAGGAAAGTGCTAGCATAATACATAATACAGGTATAGTGAGTGGTAACACCTTGACGAGTCTGTGTGGTAATAGTCTTCGCCATATCAAGGACACGACGTCTACACTAGCTACATACCTGCCTAATGCTTGTGTAGATATGCTACCAAATATCTAACTAAACCAAATGTTATCATACGCAATCATTTAAACGTTCCTTTGGGCTTTTTGCTGAATTTAATCGAAATAAATTCAGGACAATTTCACAAAACAATGTAGGTACTTAGGTAGTACTAGTGGTGTAACTTTAAAATTGGTTTCATTAAGTATGGCGAACTACTTTCTTCTCAAGGCTGCTGCAGTTGTGAATGACGTTCACTGTGATGCAGTTTGTAGTTCACTATCACTATCACCAGAACGTACTCGGGATCTTGCTTATCAATTACACTACTGCACGTGCAACTCATAGTCCTAGCAGGAAACTTTTGTATGCTTCAATGTACGCTTGTCTGAATCTAGGTATGAGTTTACATTTACAAGACTGTTTATTGATATTTTTTGTTCTTTATAGTCTTGATGTTGGGAATAGTGTTGATGTTTGGCCTGTTGATGTCGATAACTCGTTTTGTTTATCTTTGTTGCCTTTGATTGTTGGAAAATAATAGTATTTCTGACACATCCACTAAAAATGTTGACTTTGGCGTCTCTATCTTATCTTAAAAAAAAATATGGTACTTTTGACACATCCACTAAAAATATTGACTTTTCCTCTAGATCATATCTTCTTATTGCCTGTTGATGTCGATAACTCGTTTTGTTTATCTTTGTTGCCTTTGATTGTTGGAAAATAATAGTATTTCTGACACATCCACTAAAAATATTGACTTTGGCGTCTCTATCTTATCTTCTATTGAAAAAAATATGGTACTTTTGACACATCCACTAAAAATATTGACTTTTCTCTAGATCATATCTTCTATTTGAAAAATGGTTCTGTCCTCATCTTCCTTATTATTTCTTAATTTTCCTATCGATTTAGGCTAAGGCTTATAGAATTTCTCCCAGTTGTATGTATTTACAAGACCGATTACATCTGTAAAAACTTCACTCTCTAAATTTTCAAAAAACTCACGTGTTCCAGGCTTGTGTTTACAAAATGTCGATATCTCCTTGCTTTAATATTCATTCCTTCCCTCTTCTTTTCTTTTATAAATATCTTTATTTTATGAAACAAAATGCTTCCGGCTAATATTGCTCTGTAATACTCTTTCCCCTTTACAGATCTTCCTTGTACGATACCATGGATCAAGGTATTCCTACTTTTGCTTTTCTTTGGATATTTATGATTATGTTCCTTTACTTCTGTTGATGTCTTTATCAATGTTTTTCTCTTACTTGTTCTGTGATTATTTTCTCTGTACATTTCCACATTTTGACTTTTGATATTCAGGTTTTTCTTTTGTTGTATGGGTGGCTCATTTTCCAATGAGTCTTTCTCCTTCTGTTTCTCCTGTAGTGTGTGCGTCTTCCTCTGTTTCTATTTCTACCAAGAGTTTATTTTCATGTCCTCCTCCTTCTATTTATGATTATGTTCCTTTACTTCTGTTGATGTCTTTATCAATGTTTTTCTCTTACTTGTTCTGCGATTATTTTCTCTGTACATTTCCACATTTTGACTTTTAGGTTTTTCTTTTGTTTAGTATTTATGATTATGTTCCTTTACTTCTGTTGATGTCTTTATCAATGTTTTTCTCTTACTTGTTCTGCGATTATTTTCTCTGTACATTTTGACTTTTGATATTCAGGTTTTTCTTTTGTTGTATGGGTGGCTCATTTTCCAATGAGTCTTTCTCTTTCTCCTCCTGTTTCTCCTGTATTGTGTGCGTCTTCCTCTGTTTCTATTTCTACCAAGAGTTTATTTTCATGTCCTCCTCCTTCTCTTTTTCTTTTTCTCAGTGGGTCGATAGAGTATCTGCGAGCTTGTTTTTCGTTTGGGAATATGCTCATAAGTAGCCTCTTATCCATTGTCAAGTCCTATAGGAGGGGCATTAAATTTGTTTTCACTTTACTCACTTTTGAATTGAATTTTGTGTGCGTCTTCCTCTGTTTCTATTTCTACCAAGAGTTTATTTTCATGTCCTCCTCCTTCTCTTTTTCTCAGTGGGTCGATAGAGTAACTGCGAGCTTGTTTTTCGTTTGGGAATATGCTCATAAGTAGCCTCTTATCCATTGTCATGTCCTATAGGAGGGGCATTAAATTTGTTTTCACTTTACTCACTTTTGAATTCAATTTAATGAATTAATTTGGGTCGATAGAGTATCTGCGAGCTTGTTTTTCGTTTGGGAATATGCTCATAAGTAGCCTCTTATCCATTGTCAAGTCCTATAGGAGGAGCATTAAATTTGTTTTCACTTTACTCACTTTTGAATTCAATTTAACGAATCAATTAATTTTCTCCTATGAACTGTAAACTGTAGAGCCTTTCCACAAGGCTGGCTGGATTTATTATCAAACTTTGCTTCTACTAACATGTACACAAGTACTCGTACGTTGTTGACGATGTCCAGAAATAAGCTCTGAAGCGTTTTGAGCTTTATTTTACATTCTGTTTATGGACTTTACTTCAGGAAACGTGTTATTATAATCGTAGGTATACGTTTTCTTTATCATATACTTATGTACACGGAAAGTAAACTAAGTATACGATGTATGTAGATAAAATCATGGAGGTTAGTGTAGGTATATCTAAAATTTACTAATTCACAATACCAGCACTTGATTCCTTTCCAAGTTACCACCGAAAATGAAATGAACATAAATTTCAGCTTATCTTTGTAGGACAAAGCAAATTCCATTCCTTATGATTTATCTGTAATACTCTTTCCCCTTTACAGATCTTCCTTGTACGATACCATGGATCAAGGTATTCCTACTTTTGCTTTTCTTTGGATATTTATGTTTATGTTCCTTTACTTCTGTTGATGTCTTTATCAATGTTTTTCTCTTACTTGTTCTGCGATCATTTTTTTTGTACATTTCCACATATTGACTTTGATATTCAGGTTTTTCTTTTGTTTAGTGTATGGGTGGCTCATTTTCCAATGAGTCTTTCTCTTTCTCCTCCTGTTCCTCCTGTATGGTGTGCGTCTTCCTCTGTTTCTATTTCTACCAAGAGTTTATTTTCATGTCCTTCTCTTTTTCTTTTTCTCAGTGGGTCGATAGAGTATCTGCGAGCTTGTTTTTCGTTTGGGAATTTGCTCATAAGTAGCCTCTTATCCATTGTCAAGTCCTAGGAGGGGCATTAAATTTATTGTCACTTTACTCACTTTTGAATTCAATTTAATGAATTAATTAATTTTCTCCTTTGTTGGCACACTATAATAAATCTAAATAAAAAAATTTTCTCCTATGAACTGTAAACTGTAGAGCCTTTCCACAAGGCTGGTTGGATTTATTATCAAACTTTGCTTCTACTAACATGTAGACAAGTACTCGTACGTTGTCGACGATGTCCAAAAATAAGCTCTGAAGCGTTTTGAGCTTTATTTTACATTCTATCTATGGACTTTACTTGAGGAAACGTGTTATTATAATCGTAGTTTCTTATCTAGTGTTCCTCCTTCCCTTCCTCCTCCTCCCCCTGCTATCAGTATGGATCAGCACGGTACAGAGTCCTTGTCCTCGCTGACAATGTCTCACTTCTCACTCAGTCCCAATAGTCACAACCAGGGCTCACAAAGTCCAAACCAAATGCCTCCTCCCCCTGTCTATCAACAGAGTCAAACCCCAAGCATGTACATGAGTACAAGTGCAGCCAGTTACCACTAAAAAAGTTTTCCTTTTTTTAACAACAATAATACTCCTGGAAATTTTCTTTAAAATTAAATTTTTTCACCCCCAAAATAAACGTCGTGTGTTCTCTAACTTAATTTATTATTTAATTATGTTTTATTAGGAGCTGAATGTTCAGCTTGAATTTTGTTTAAATGTTTTCTTTATTCAATATTTATTTGACATAATGGAAGAAGTGTTCTCTGTAAAAAAAATAATATATTTTTATAACTATCTACTTTTAATTAAAAGTTACCGTTTATTAAGCTAACAATTATTATTTTTGTAAATTTTAAATATATTTATTTTTATTTTGAGCGTTGTGGTTTAAATGATTTGTGAATAATTAAAACATTGTGTAAATATTGTATGATGTACAGATATTACAATTAAATAAAAATCTTGTGTCACATTTGTGTTCAAAACTCGCCCATTGGATTACCCTCATAGACGTACAATATACCTGTGGATATTCTACTTGTAGTGAAGTGATTTATTATTCTTGTGGAAGTATCATTATTTGAGTGACACCTTGTTTGGATTATTTCATCAAATGTGTCTGTCTGTTCGCTAGACATTGTGTTATATTTGGCCTGGTAACAGGTCTCGTCTCTACCACCCTAAGGTTTCTTATCTAATTCTTGTGGAAGTATCATTATTTGAGTGACACCTTGTTTGGATTATTTCATCAAATGTGTCTGTCTGTTCGCTAGACATTGTGTTATTTTTGGCCTGGTAACAGGTCTCGTCTCTACCACCCTAAGGTTTCTTATCTTGTGTTCCTCCAGAGTCTAGTTATTTTCAAATTTATTACAATTATTTTGCTTAAGAGTATAGTTTGTAATTTTTCTTCTTATAATGTTATATGTTATGTTGTCAACCTTTGTAAAAATGTACTTACATTAATTACAAATAAATATTATTCTATTCTATTCTTCTATTCTATAGTGCAGCCACCGGGGCACAAACCCCTCAGATGCAGCACTCAAATAATGATACCCAGTCGTCTCAACTTAGTCCCATGCTAGGGAACAACACATCAGCGAGTGCGGGGGGTGCCGGGTATAACTTTAACAACATGGTTGACAATTCCTATTTGTTTCAATCACCAGGGGGCGGCTCAACCAACATGGACCTCTCCAGCGCCGGCATTAGTTACCATCCGTTCCATACGAGTACAATAGCCGCCACGCCGGAACATCCGGACACAAAGGAAGGAATTGAAGAGTTGTGTCCGGTGTGTGGAGATAAAGTATCCGGCTATCATTACGGATTACTAACCTGTGAATCTTGTAAAGGATTCTTCAAGCGTACAGTTCAAAACAAGAAGGTGTATACATGTGTGGCAGAGAGGAGTTGTCATATAGACAAGACGCAGAGGAAAAGATGTCCATTCTGTCGATTCCAGAAGTGTTTGGAAGTCGGAATGAAACTAGAAGGTGAGTGATGCACATACTTTATTATTCCTTTGAACAAAACCCACACAACAAGTAGGTACAGAATATTCTTGTCAAATAATCCCAGGATCAGATAAACATCCTTTATTACGAAACTCAGGATAGGGATTTATTATTCATGAAAAATGACCAAAAAGGTAAAGCTGGCCGAGCTTCGCTCCCCCTGGAATTCAGTAAAATAGACACATCCACCATTTCAGTAAAAGAGGCGCATCCACCATTTCTGATTGCTTACCTACTTGTTGAACTTAAAAAAAAAAAAAAAAAAAAAACCATTAAAAAATTCTCATTATTAGTCAGCAGTCAGAGCACCCATGGCGTAGTGGTCATTTGGTCACCTCACTCGCCTTCGATTTCCGAAAATTTGTAACATGGAAATGATCGACCCGGTCAAACAACTAAAAATCAAGAGGGAAAATTATTACATTTACCTAACTTTTTAGATCGGAAGAGAGGTTCAGCAGGAATGCCGAGACCGATATCGTATGCCGTCTTCTGCTTGAAAAAAAAAAAAAAACCAAGCCACGCGCGACCCAGTATGTACGGAGTCACTTGAGAAGCATTGTGGACGTAAAAGCTCTCAAATATAATGGTAGAACAAAAAAAAAAAAAAAAAAAAAA